>NC_049997.1:16454937-16551401 GCF_000003815.2 Branchiostoma floridae
TTCATTCACCCCTTATTATAGCAGACAATCAAAACGACTGTCAATATTACTACTTCTACTGTCAGTCAGTCAATACAGACCATGAGACTCAGCAAATAAAAAAAAAGTCAATATCACCATTAGAAAAACGTCAGTCCTGAGTCGATAAGTATTAGCTTTGCAATCCATAGAGCAATCATCTAAATGCTCTAGGTACGTTTTAGTTACGTTAGTGTACGTTTGCGTTAAGAGCACATTTACAGGCAATCGCAGGGGTAGTTATTCTTCCAAGGGATTTGATTTTTCTCTTTGGTTAATGCTAGTAAGTGCGTAGGCAGGAGGTATAGAAAATTACTGTGATAATCTTCTCCGTCGATCAGGATAAAGAAAAGTATTAGTTATCTGGCTACAAGTAAGAGCTACGCCATTAAGTAAAGTGTTTCCTTAATGCACCTTCTTTAATCATGTCATCAAAGTAAATGGAGGGATCTATTGTGGGACTATTTCTAGTAGGGGAAATGTGCAATGCAGAAACTACGCCTCCAGTTACCATTCTGACAACTACTTGGCCCAATAATTAACGCTTTTGTTTGGAGGAGAGAAAGATGAACACAGCTAGAAGAGTAAAAATGCGATTACTATCATTGTGAAGTTGTGTTTTCTACATTCTTTTAACATTCTGAAGCCCTCGCAATTAAATTGAAAGTGTTTTATGACTTCCCGTTCGTTCATCGGAAACTAAACGATGTTTCAACCATAGTTTCATGTGAAATACAAATAGCCTGAGTGCTGGCCGATTAAGCTTGTAGTGTATTCTGCTACAGCTTTATTTGTTCTCTTTTGCCTATTGTGTTTTGTGCAGTCCATTTTTGAGGACATGGGAGCAGTACTAGTGTTGGTGTTTTTTACTGTGTCACGGCACTGTATTGGAGCCACTAAATCTCCTCAAACGCCATTTTCATCCACAACAAAGTCGTGTACCCATTTTTACACCAGGGTGGGGTGACGAAAGTTGTCTACAGTGCCTTTCCCGATAACACAAGATCGGTAGTACGACAGGATTCGAATACAAGACCTCTGGGTCAAACACCATACCGTTATAACGCCACACAATCGCGACCATACTAATCGACTACAAGATACCTTAGGCTAATTTGCACGCAAACGCAAACCATGCTAATCTCTCCTTCTTGTTTTTTATAGGAGGACTTTTCGGCTGTAAGTTGTGCATGGTTCTGCCCAAACTCTGCCTGACCAACTCAGTCTTCACCATGCTGGCGATGGCGTACGAACGGTACCGCTCTACGGCCAAGTTCAATAAGCCAAAACTTACAGGTTTGCATTAGTACTCAATACTAGAATTTGTGTATACGCCATTTGTGCATGACCTTATTTCCTGTTTTCTCTCACGTGTCTATGACGTAGGAAAAATCCACCACGTTGGAATGGTAACTGCGTCATTGATGCATGGCCATATTTGGTGTTTTTCACTCGCGTGACCATGACGTAGTTAAGGTCCGTAATGTTGGAACTTTAACTTACTTCATTTATGCATGGTCTTATTAGGTGTTTGCACATATGTAACTATGGCATAATAAAAGCCGCATACGCATTTGTGCATAGTCTTATTTAGTCTTTACAGTGCACTCTAGTGACTTTGACATAGGTACAGCCCGCCATGTGGGAAAGTTAACCACTGAACTCGGATTTGCACATATAATTACGGTAAGATAATCATGACAAAACCAACCAATTAACCAACAAACCATCCAACGAAAGAACCAACCAACCAACTAACAAAAAACAACAACTTAATGTCTGGGGCCGCATCTGTAAGCGACACCTATACAGTACATTGTGAATCCGTCAGAATTGCCCTGAGGAAGTAGGTAGACGGTCACGTACAAAACGTCGACTGTGAGTTCATGTCATGGCTTGTGATTACAAACCATGTATCCTGTATGTATCCATATCTTTCATGTATATGTACACTTACAGGTTGCCAAACTGGCTCAATGCTCGTGCTGGTATGGTTCGTGTCGTGTATGCTGTGTCTGTACGACATCGTCAGTGGCAAGAACTATCTAATTGACATGGGAAACTCCACCGAACCTGCTCCAGTCTACATCACGGACTGCTGGTTTCCGGAATTAGGAGATGACAAGGTAGCATGATTATATATTGATCATTTAGGTCAAGTTCATCTAATCATATGGATGACATCCGATCACATCAATATAAAAAGTAAGTTTGAAACAACGAAATGTTGTCAAGGTCATAGTTATGTACAGGTGTGCCGTCAGCTATATGACGGAGGCCGATACCGACTTCCAAACACCTTTGACCCATTGCTGACGTCACACTTCCGGTCTGCGCTTTGGGTCATTTGAACTTGAAAACGATCAGTACTGATCGAAAGCTTGTTGGTAAGCGCTCTATTTTGTTCATAGATTTTAGGTGTCAATTGTATCATAATACAACCTTCTTGACAAAGTTGAACATGTTTTTCAGGATGCATACTCGTACGTGTTCGCTGCACTTGGTGTAGCGACCCCTCTGATATCTATAGCCGTGTTCTACGCGCTCCTGGTTGGTGCCATCCGCACACGGGGGTTCCAGTCACCCAACAACCCTCCCTCCAGCCCGCAGCAACAGCCGTCCGCAGAGGCCTCAACAGCAGCGTCTCCGGTAGCCAGGTGCGTAGTCTCGTTAAATCTCGTCACGTCTCGTGTTGTCTCGTTACATCTCGTGTTCTCTTGTCTAGCCACGTCTCCTGCTTCGTTCAGGTACTCAGTTGGCGGCCAAGGCTAGTAGAATAGTAGTATTCTATACATATGAATGTAACTTTTAATAGCTCGGCCGCACTACAATGAAATTTCACACAGTTTGAGTACTACTTGATTGTGATTTTGTTTTGTTACATACCAGATTTGGGGTTAGAAATACACATTTTGTTTTAAAAAAGTGGTTTTTATTTCACGTGTCTACGCCCAGGTGGAAACAAGACCGCCAATCATGATATTCTAAAGGATGAAAGCTTACCCCATATTTATCATTTTTTCCCGAGGGTATTTTGTTTGAAATTAGGATTTCATTATTTTGGGGGGTCGAAAACATCTGAAACGACTATTTTTTTTCCATTTTTTGGTTGAAAATACACCATAGTTAAAAACATTAAATGATTACACTCTAGACCAGTATCATGACGTCATAAAGGAACGATATTTTGTGCCGTTCTCGTCCCCAGAGTGCGGACCATCAGGGTAGGCCGGTCGGTGTAGACCAGTGTCATGACGTCATAAACAGACGATATTTTTCTTCCCGTTCTTATTCCCAGAGTGCGGACCATCAGGGTGAGCCGGTCGGTGTCAGGCGGTATTCTGCACGAGATCAGACAGACCAACATGGTGGCGGCGCTGGTGGTGGTGTTCGTCTTGTGTTGGGTGCCGCTCTTCGTCCTGCCGGTAATGCAGGTAAGGAAACAAGAACCCACAAATGTTTTAGAGGAACAGGATTGAATGGAAACAAACCATTCATACTACAATGGACTGGTAGAACTGTCTATATATGTACCGTTGAATAGCCACAAGGAATGGGACCGAATGAATAAAAACATTAACATGTACAAACGTTAAATCTATTTATACTCTGCTTTAAGGTATTTTTTTCAATTTCAAATTGTTTTGGAAGTTAGCTCTTATTTTAAAGGACATGATTCTCTCCGTATTTACATATGACATTATGTGCGATGCATGTTGTTTTAAGGGTGTTAGAGGATGAAAGTTTCCTGTCCCTGTAGCGTAAGCGACATGAATTCTGTGGATTCGTGGGCAGGGTTCGAGAGACGGTGCTTAGTTGTAAATGCGTGTTATACCGAAGCCGCATTATACTACTGTAGTACTGTTAATGAATGAATTTTTTTTTTACCTCATTTGAGAATAACTGCTTTACCAACGTTTAACTTCTGATGCTTCAGGCGTGGACGGAGGACAGCGCCTCTAGCGACTCCTTCATACTGCAGCTGCACATGGTTTTGGTGACCGTACGGACGATTCTGGACCCCGTGATCTACACGTGCTCGTCCCGGGCGATGCTGTGCTGCAGGAAGCGGGGCAGGGTGGGGGAGGCTCCCGAGGACATACATTTAGGCGCCCGGGACACAGTCTCGGACTGTTAGCAACCAAGCAACAGTAATTCGAAGCAGAAAAAAAATTAGATCTCTACAAGAAAATTTCATGACGATACACAACTCCATATGTCTGTTCGCGGTTAGAAGTGCGCATGGGCAAAGAGATGCATTCTGGGTGATACGTTTCGCGGACCGTGACCTTTGACATATCACCCACAATGCATCATATTGTCAATGCGCACTTTAAACCCCGAACCGGCTTATTGGAAAATTTGTATCGATAACTATAAATACATGTACCTACAAAAGGCTTTTCTGAATGAACATGTCAAAGGAAACAGTTAGTTATTTCTTAACGAATGCAAAAGTTTGTCAGGTAACAACATTTCTACGATTCAGGTAGTATCCACTACCTTACGTTAGTGACTGAATACAAGTACACTGTAGTAGTGAATGGAAGATTATCTGGTACAATCTACTTCCGAAAGTTAGTGGATGTTACCTGAAATATCTGACCGTTTACAAATTCTATCTAGTTGCTTGAGCAACGTTTGTCGTGCGTATCTTATAAACTGAATCTTTAGTGTTCATGGACAAAATACTACTGATACAAAACAGAAGAAAGTACTCAAATCAAAATTCAATGACAGTACGCATGTTCATATCAAGGAGGATTAAACTTGTTCATATCAATTGGAAATTTTGCAGAGATAGCTATAGATATAAATGAATGAATAAATTCGACTAAGATCATGTACTGGGAAAATTTTAGAATGAAGCTGTCGCTTATCCCATTAAGGTTTAGCAATGCGGCTAAGAGCGCCGCCTAGCGACGTGTTGTGCAAAAGCACATAGAATTTCATCTTGCGAACTAAGATGTTTTTCAAACGTTTTGAATGTCAAAAGCGGCAAAAGGCTTCTGAAGCATGTACCATTCAAGATTTTAGAATAAACAATAATGTACAAAAGAAAATGTACAAAAATACACTTTTGCCAAAAATAATCGCGAATATGAAAATAGTCAGTAAACATATCCCAAAAAACTGAGGAGATATGCAACTTCTTGCCATATTGAATGCAAGTAACAGACTATATTGTATATATTTTTGTAATATAACGTTTGAAACGAAGTACTATAGACACATTGGGAAATCTTTGTAAATAATTCAATTGTACATATTAATATATACAAGTGACGATTTTATTTAGTCAATGTACATACCGTTGTAACTGTACTTAACATCAAATTACGGGTAGTCGGTAGACCTTAACTTTTTAACTCTAGAGATCTGAAATTAAAGGCAGATGTAAATAAGGAAGAAATAAATAATGTGTAGGATGTAGGAATTGCTTGTTCTTCTTTCTCAATCCATGCTTGATAGCGTAATAATCAGATTTCATAAATTCAAAATCATATCAATTAGATATTCCTTTGGAGAAACTTAAAGTCGTATCTTTATGTTGCTGTATTTGCAATTAAGAAAACGTAAAATGAGAAATCTGCATGCATAAACATATTAATTAGCATAAATCTATATATAGTGCTCGACCCTCGGCCTGCTTCCATGTTGTTTGCATGTGACGTCAACATGACGTATAAGTTTACATAATGGACTTGCATTTTGATATTATTGCAATTCCGGGGTTATAATTACATGTCTAAATTTTTACATTATCTACGAACTTCCAGGTTGTATCATCCAGTATGGCGGTTGATACTTACTTCACGATCACGTCAGTGCAAATTGCATCCTTATTAAATCACGTGCAGTTTTGAGACTTAACCCTATTCAGACCGGGCTTTTTTGGTCATCCCTGGACCGGGGGGGGGCTTTTGAGGCCCTCCTTTTCTAAGTCCTATAACTCTAAAACGACGTACCGTAGGACCACCAAATTTTCAGGACATGATTTTGACATAATATCTGACAAGTATGTGACGTTTGACGTTACGTTGACGTAAGATGACGTAATTATGACGTCATCAATTTGATTATATTGGCCAAACCCATGAAAAATGGGTATTCTCAGAAAACTTCAAGTTATGCTGCAAAAATGTAACAACAAGTGCAGATAACAGAATAATAATGTTAATTACGACTTGCGTTGCCAATAGCAACATCAATGACGTCAATATGACGTCATAAAATGACGTCATGCACATCTAAGATACGAGTTGGGCTCCGCCATATTATATCCACCACATTGAATTTTTAAAAATACTTTTTTTGCAACAAATAATCACAAAGGGCAATGGAAATAGACTAAATTCATTCATTTAGATGGTTTTTGATGAAAAAATACCAGGTTGTTACAAATTTTAAGGGATAATTAGCTTGTTATTCTTGATCTGGCCATTCGGTCCGCCATCTTGGATTTTGGGATGATGACGTCATCAAATTAGCATAATTTATGCATATATAATTATGAAAGATATGCTGAATAATATAAGATTTTATTTATGTAACAAAATCGCAGTAATATAGCAAATAAATGTGAAAAATACATTGTTAGAACCAAAAATAGTGATTTTTGGCAAAACTGCATGTCAACAAACGGTTGCCATGGCAACAAGAAAAAATGGAAAATTTGTCAAACTTCGCGAAATTTTTGCCAACAATATTTTAGGAAAACTCACCAAATTTGGTGGCTCTAGCGTAAGCCGTTCTGGCGTTATAGGGCATCGAAGTTAGCGCGGGCCTCAAAAGCCCCCCCCCGGTCTGAATAGGGTTAAGCAGCTTTACATGCTGTAATGTACTAAAATATTCCATGTAGACTGCTTTTAATAATGCAAGATTTATGTATCCAGAAGTGATTAAAATCATTGAATTTTTAAAGGACTTCATTTTCGCGTCATCCTTGGAGAATCTAGGAGTGTCAATACTTTTAGTTTCATGAAGTGGACAAGCTAGTTAGTGTTCAAGTTTTCTTTTCTGCCCTTGTAGTGCCTAGTGGTATATAGGCCGGCAAGTTTCCTTGCTGTCTCAGTTGCAGGGTGTTTTTATAGTGAGGGGTTTCTATCCAGTACATTTAACTTGCCCAAAGCACCCCCTCGAACATGGAACCCTCATTTGACTTCCGAAAGACCGATGCAGCCCCAACCAAGATACCCAACCCAGAATTGAACCAGGGTCTCCTACATGAAGTTACCAACTAAGGCCACAGCAAGTAAATTTTATGGATGACATCCTCTGCAGACTGCAAAAATAGTGCGATAGGGCGGAAAAAAAACAAGATGGGTGAAAAAAAACAAGATGGCTACATATTCAAAAATAGGCACCATAAAGCTGTGATGACTGTTGTAAACAGAATTAAAGGGACAAAACATGGTATCGGAGCCAACAGAGCATTCATTCGTGTATTTAAGACATGTACTGGTGTGGTAAAAGTGACACTAGTGTGGTAGACTGGCATCACCAACAAAGTTGACACCGTAGCTTCCATATTGGTGTCCCTTTTACAACTATCCAATAAGTTTCATTTCTACAACTATTTGTACAGTCCTGGGTACCTCGCAAGTGTCACTTCTACAAGTACAAGTACAAATGTATTAGGCTACAACACAATATATTTGCTCATACTGTAATTTTGGTACTTTATCGTCATGTTGACCATCCCTGCAGAAGAAGAAAAATCTTGTTTTTTTCTTCTGAAATCAGGCGAAAATTAACGCGCGCGCTGATGTCATCCATAAAATTTACTTGCTATGGCCTAATTAGGGTGTAACTATATGACTACTACCAGTTGAGCTACATCAGCATCCATTTTCACCTTGACCTCATGCGAAGTCTTTATTTCAAAATGTGAGGAAATAAACTGGGATAGACTTACATAAAACACAAAGCTTTAACACAATCCATTCAATACCACATTCTTGCATCTTTGCTGAGAAAAAACATCACACATGGAGACACCAAGCATTGTTACTCTTTAATATCACTCCTACAAATATTCGGTCTCAAATCTCTCATTTCAAGAAACCACTGTAACAGAGAAATCATAAAAACCTCATACAAAGACACTGTACTCAGCATTTTGCAAGAATAGGGAATCTTCCAGAGGGTGGCTGTACTGTACAACGTCGTATTGGACCTACAGCGTAACTTCACACAGAAAATACTCTTATGGCTCTCCTTTAAGCATCCAGGCTTACCATTCCAAATATCAATGTTCATTCCAATGCTTCCATATAATGTAGGGTTTGATACCAAGATTCCGAGTTTCTATTTGTATCTACCAAGTTTGTTCTCATTATCGTCAGGCACCAATTTGAACGATGAAGTGAACTTCAGATTCTTTTTGAGTTACTTGAGTCAAAGTCTACACTTAGGAATGCCATTGGAATGGACGTTGGCAGTTGTTTCAATATTTACTTCTTTCCAACTTTCCTTTATTGGTTTCTAACGATTGTTTTCCATGGGGTAAGACATCCATTCACACAACATGAGATAACTTTATTAACGATTCTCGGCTCACAGACGACACGAGTGTCGGTACTTTTTAATTCTTTAAGGCAGACTTTTTTTTTGCAATTGTGAATAGAGAGGTACAAGTGTTGTAGCTGCTTCTAACGGGGCACTTGTAAAAATTTTGGTTGCTCTTTCGCGAATGGAGAAAAGCAACAAAGAGTGCATGCTACTACGATAAAGGAAAAACACTAAAAATGTAAAGATAATAATAAATTTGGTGGCACTTTTAATAGACACATGGCAATGCTCAACACATTCATCACTATATAGACAGGCTAAACTTAAAGAATAATCATTCACATCCCACAAACGCTCGCAATCCGAGCGCTCTCCCCCGTTGTCAAACAAACGGCAACATTTACAACAACATAAACAACAAGTGGAATACTTAAAAATCCAACATCCTCTTCTTTGCACTCATTAATTAATTTGCCTTCTGGCATATGTTAAATCATCAGAGATATAATACACATAACCTTAATCATCGTCGTCATCATTCTGACCCAAAAAGAGACACATTTTTGAAAATTAAATTAATGTATTCCAGACCAGGATACGGTATATATCGTACTGCTAGCGGCTCGATTTAGGAAGTATACAGCGTAAGTCGATGAGACATTGAAGAACTGGGTAGCGCCGATTTCTAGGCCCTGAAAATTGCAATGCACTGCACATAAACAGCCCCTTAGGATACATATCAATATCTTACTTATGATTCTATCCCTGTTAAGGGGGGTGGGCAGGTACCATGGAAGTAGACGGCTGGTTTTGTAATGCTGTTAGATATAGATGTACATGTAACAGCTTTCCCTATCGAAGCACACACGAAGAGAAACACTGGCAAAGATGGCAAGTTTAAATGGGAATTTAAAAGGCTTGAACGTCATGGATAAAAAAATTTGAGAAGCATTTTTTTGGGAAATAGTTCAGTTGCACACAAAAATTTGTACGTTTGTGCATCTATAAAGGGTTGATTTGCAGCAGCAGCAGTTTGGTGCACAACTGTGTGTGTCATTGAGTTGCAATTCAATCTGGGGTTTGAAGTTCAAACTCGCAGCATACTGGCATACATGTACGTTAGCGGCAAGAAAGGGAATTTATGTTTTGTGGCAACAGGCAGTTCACACGAACACCGCACTTTGGTTTCATTCAAACGCTTAACATTAACTGGTTACACGCACATCGTTACACTGTACATGGTTGTGAAGGGCACTTCCTTATGAGTTGTCTCGCGACGTTTGTTTCAACAGTGCTCTCACAAATATGTTCAGTTTGTGCCCACCCCCCTCCCAAGAGTCAATCCCACACAGGGAATAGTCTTCTGCTTTTCCTAAAACAAGCTAATAAAAACGTACCAATCATTTGTATTCTATCCAGAAGGAGTGTCACAAATGACGACTAGCACTTCTGCGTAAGGTACAGGTACAGAGACGTAGCACGCGGTATAGGAAGCCATTGCATATCCGAGAGAGAGAGAGAGAGAAAGAGAGAGGGAGACTTGAATAGCACAGTCCACAAAGATACAAAGCACCTTTTGAACACAGGATAGTAACCTGCATACACTGAGACACGATCTATTGTTTTACTTCTTCGTATGGCATTTCCCGTTTGATTTTAACCTGTACACGAATGCCAGCACCTTAGTCTGTACGGAGCCCTACTTGGGTTCGCTGCTTTTTCGAGCGTCGGTCGCAACGACAAGGTTGACACGTCATGGCACGACGGAGTGCCCGCTTGCTTGTAAGTTCCTGAAAGGGGTGGGGTGACAAAGGCAACGAACGAGTCCTACAGTACACAGATACGCCTGCAGAGATGGGGGAGTCCTATATTGTGTACGCGTTACACCTGGGGTTTGTTTCGCCAACGGACGTGCTCCCGCCCCTCCCCGTATATTACGTTCCCTGTCCAACAATAGCAGCATTGCTGAAAATAAGTCGGAAGTGAAGAAAGAGTGCTACTTATCCACTGTATCTGTTTTTTCTCAATTGTCTCTACATACAGCGTTACTCATCATCTAGAAAAATAGAGCCTGGTCCTCTCAGCTGGCAGGGCGGATGGGTGGAGTCAAACGGGCCCGTTAGCAGCACCAGTCGCGGGAACTAAAGTCTCCACAGGAGCTTTCGTACCTTCTGGCCTGTAACGGGTAGAAAAACAAGAGTTAAAACATGTTGGCTTCAAACCACAAAATGGACAGAAGACATGGATAACTAATGCAGGGCTCAAAATACTAGGTGCACCAAAAAGAATTAATAATTTGAAGTTGTACTTTGGGTTGATAAAAATTTTGGATGCTCCAAAACTGTGTGCTAACATTGTACATGTAGTAAATGCTATTCTGTATATCTACAAATGTACTAAGGGTGGACACTAGTCCAGAAAATTTAGGTGCAGGTCCGGTCAATGTCCAGGTCTGGACCTGAACCTAATGAGTGATACTTAAAACAATGGTCTATTTTGCTACAAAGTATTCTGTTTGGTAGAGTATATATCTGGCATCCATTTGTGTTTTAAAATCCTATTTTCATGTAAATAACATTAACTGCCCCTGTTTTAAACCAAGTTTAACTGTAGAAAATTTCTCTACTTCCCTTGTTATTTTCTTGGGCTGGTAAGCCCCAAAACATGTGAATGCCTGCCAGTGTAAATTAAAATCTTGTCATTTTCGAATCGGTCCAAAGTCCAGTCTGATTTTTTTCAGGTACGTTTCTTCTGCACCAGTAAAAAAGGAGAAAATGGTTTTGTACCGGTACACTCCTGGTGTACTGGTACCTACTCCTAGTATCTACCGGTACATCTATATGGACAAGGATTAATGTTGTACCTCATCGTTTCCATTGCTCCTATCTTCATCTCCACAGAGTTCTCAGTTGTGGCAGCAGGGTCCGTCTGGTTGACATGACTGTTGTCTGTTTTGGGTGCTCCCGGGGTCGGGGCTGATTTTGCCTCCTCCCCTTCTTTCTTCGTCACACCAGATGAAAGGATACTAACAAAATCAGAAAGAAAAAAAAAATGTCATCTCCCTTTGTTTATCTTATATTTTAGTGTCTGTTAACTGATGGGACTATTCGTCCTTTAGAATAGATAATATTCCCATTGATACAAGCGTTAAGAATCCTGTATATATTGACCACCTGTCCAAACAGACCAGATTTTATTGGCCCCAGAGTGGTCTTCTTTGGAAGGTTTGACTGTACTGTAGACAAAAACATTCAAATTAAAACTACAGATACAAGGTGTGGCATCATGTGTGGCATAACTGGTAGAGTGTTGGGTTCAGAACCTAGAAGTTCACGAGTTCGATGCTCATTGTGTCCCGACGTTGTGCCCTTGTGAAAGACACTTAACACGACCTTCCTCACTTTACTCAGGTGATAAAATGGGTACCTGATTTCCATTGGGAGGTACTACCTTTACCTTCTGTCTGTATTTTGTACACTGATAAATAAGTTGCTAACTTGAATGCAGTGCCACATTGTCCTCATCTGTTCAAAAGCAAATGAATAATAAATAATAAAAAACCCACAGATACTAACTTAAAGTTCTGACTGAGCTCTTCTGTTGGGTCGTTTGTGTTGCCAGGACTTCCCTGCTCTGTGCCCTGTTGTTGTTGTTGTTGTTGTTGATGCTGAGTGTTGTTATTACTCTGGTCCTTGTCCCCGACGGTTGCTGGAGTGTTTGGCTGGGCTGGTTTTGTCGGTGAGGCACTGGGAGAAGGGGTGGGGCTGGAAGAACTTGTTCTGTAAATTTAAAAAAAAAAAAAAATCTCAGTGAAAAAGTCAACATGATCCTAAACAAGATTAGTTCACTTAAGAGAAAGTCTAAGGTTCATTCGGTGACACAATAATAAAACATCACTGTAGCCCTTGGGCTAAATAGCATTTGTATGATTGTACAATACATAGTTAAACCAGAAATATGAAAACCGTTACTAAAACCTATCATGATACATGTAAGTACACATACAGTCACACACCAGTTTTGATGTTCACAGCCGTGCACAATATGGCAAAGTAGTGTACAAGAAACGGGAGATTTAAACTGACTGAGTTGTCCCTGCATGGGGGTGTAAATAATTCATTGCCAAAACACAAAACACAACATTTTTTCCCCAAGCCTTAGGTCAGATTTAGTTTTTCTATAATACACCAGACCTAACCTTGTTTCTCTGTTATCAGAATTTCCCTGCTTTAATGAGCTGCTGCCGTCTTTGGCTGGTGACCCCTGAACTGTTTCGCTTTGCTCCCTGGAGCTGGCCGCTCCCATTTTCTCCTCCGCGGGCGCTTCTCCCGTCTCCGTCGGTCTCGTCTCGCTGGCGGGCGTCCCCTCCGTCACGCCGGTTCTGTTGGGCTGCTCCGTCTGTTGTGGGGTTTCGTCCACGTTCATTGCCTCTACTGTATTTGCTAGTGGTTGGGAATTTCTGTTTGACAAAATAAGTTGCTCTGTTAATAGTTATATGATCTCAATTGACTGATTCCGTTGAACAACATAACTCTATTCTATTTTGAACAGCCCGGTCAGAAAAAGTGCTAGTAGGACAGAAATGTAGTCAATAATACTGACTTCGGTTTTGCATCTTTAGCCCTGAAATGCGAGCTCAGTATAGGACAACAACGAAATAAAGAGGAAAGCAACTCTGGCACTTGCTGATAGGAAGCTTGTACCACATGCCAACTATAGGACCCTGTCCCCCCCTACACACATGTGTATGTGTATCCAGCCTATCAAGTATTCTTAACTAGTATGTCTTCACAGGGGTGTTTCGATTATGCAGGGATATATTTCGCAGTGCGTTACGCAAGCTTTCGCAGTGTAATACGCAAACTTTCGCAGTGAGTTCTGCGAAATTTCGAAGGACGTTTCACGAAATTTGATGCGTATTTCGTGAGCGCCACTGTACTGATTTTGTTAGCTGCAGAACTGTTTGCAACCTAATGTAGTCAATACAGTCTGTTAGCTACTTGAAAGTGTAACCCCACCCATGCATGCAAAAGGTTGACATGCATCAATATTACATGTGTACCTTATAGACGTGAACTCGTCTTCAGGATCGGTGCTGCTCTCACCGACCTCTGGTAACCTGGTAGACTGTTGTACAGTGGTAGCGAGATCTGCAGGTGCACTAGCCATCACTGTAGGGGCAAAATTTCAGCACATCTCAGGGTAAGACATGTCCTTTGGCCCATTTGCCCAGGGCAAGTGAAAGGTCTAACAGCCATATACATTGTACGCACCTTTAGAGAAATGTCCAACAAGCTGAGAAAATTGTAACAACCTTCAATTCCTACATCCATATCTGGTATTCAAATTTTCGACAGCAGGGACGGCTAAGTGCTTTCAGATTCTTCTACATGTAGATGAAGCCTGCGTGATAGCAGTTGAACCCATGTGATAACCCAAGTTATCACCCAGTCCATACCAGGAGTATCAAACATTTTCATGGTCCATGCACATGTATATCTACTATGACAATAGATTTTGAAATCCTGACCACAACAATTTTATTTTAAGTTTTTAATATCACTAAACCAATTCTCTCTCTTTTTCTTAAACACCTTTTGTTTACACAAAACACACACTGTAAGACTAAGACAATGACTTCTCTGTACTCACGATAAGCGACTCCTTTTCTTAGACCGTCTGTCGGTGCTTCGTTGGTCTCCATGGCTATTGGCGAACTACTGCGAGGTTCTGGATTATTGCTGTGGAGAGAATGTAACGTGTGATTACATGTAGTTTGTAAAGATTCTATTGCAAAGACATGATGCAAAGTTTAGACATTCTTCTACATAGGGTCTCCCTTAGAAATCGGTTAAACAAAAGATAAAGGGACTTGTCTGAGGATTGTTACATAAACGACAATCAGTTATTGCCAGCAAAATAGATGCTTCATTCTTCTCCCTATAGTGATTCAAGCTCTGTGTCTAAAACTTACGTCTTATTTATGAGCTAGCAAGTAAGCTATACGGATATCACTAGGGGTGGGTACCAGTCCAACTCAATAGGCTCAGGTTCTGGTCTAATGTACTGGGCCTAAATACTAAGAGATACATTAAATTTACAGGTACTATTCTAGTTCTAAATAGTATTTAGAAGTTGCTGGGTTAACTGCTTCTGTCTATTAGGGCATCTACAAAAGGGCATTTCTTATATATGAAAATCAATTAAATGTTGGAAAAATAAAAGGGAAGAGAACAGATCTCTGAAGCCTTGGCGATGTACTTTGCTTTAGTCTATGTCTTGGATGGACAAGCGGTATCTGTTTTGGTTTAGTTTAGCACCAAGTCTTGTACAATGAGGTTAAGGTTTTTCACATCAGTTCAATTTTAGTGGTTTTCATATCCAGTTTACCAGTGCCCACCCCTATATGTCAACTTGCAATAGCTTGAATTTTCATTTACATTTATGATCTGCATGCACATCTAAAATTTATTTTTTTGCTTCTATTCTGGGTCTCATGCAAGCTACAAATGTACATGTACATGTACCGGTACAAGCACATTCGGCTAGATTTCTTTCTGGGTCTGAAGCAAGTTACATGCAGATTCGGGCAGATTTCTTTTCATACTAGCATTCCTTTTAGGGATGTCTAGGTGTCAGAGTGTCGATTGTTGAGATCACAAGGAAGCAACTGTTACATGGTTCCCTGTCATACCAGTACCTGTCACTAGGTCCTAACGGGGTAAAGTCTGCGAAACTGGCCCAGTCGTCTTGTTTCTCGGAACCACTGGGCTTACTCGGCGGGACACTATCGAAATTCGCCCACCCGTCATCCGTGGCGGTTTTGTTGGTCGTCGTGGTGACGTCGTCCCAGCCGCCGGCTCCCGTTTCCATGGCAATGGGCGCAGCATCCATGGGAGATTCGTCGAATGTGGCCGTCCAGCCTGAAAAAGAAGGTCCAAGATACATGACCATTATGTACATCGGCCTGTACCTTCCAACTGACAAAAAGTGCCTAACAAACAAAAATCACAATCATGACTGGGGGTGGTACAAAACTGTTTTCTTATTGGATCAGTCCAGAAAAAATGGACCTGAAAAAATTAGGTGGAATGGACCATTGTTGTGAGTATCGACCATTCACAAGTTCTCACACACCGGAACAGGTGCAGGTTCAGGTCCGGACCTGGACCTCATTCTCTGTACTCTGTAGAATGACTCCAGCGTTTATCAGTGGGAACCTGAATAAACAAACAAAACAAACAAACCATCGCTGTTGTCGACATCCATCTTGGTGTCCTCGGAGGCACTTGGAGAGGCAGGCGAGGCGTCGGGCTTCGGGCTGCTCGTTTTCAGCGGCGAGGGCGGTTTGTCGGAGCGCAGCGGTGAGGTGGTGTCCTCGGAATCCTCCTCGCTGTCACTGCTGTTGTCACTCCCATCGCTACCCTGGTCATTGCTTGTGGTGGATATCGTACTGTGGGTGAGAAGGGAAAGATTATGACCTATTGGATTCTTTGAGTTCTTTACACCCAACAAGGAACACGATCAACATTTCAGTAGCATGCATAGTCCAGTGGCAAGCAACCCTGCCTCTGGAACTAGAGTTTGATTCCTTAGGATGCAGTCCTTAAGCCAAACAAATTTAATTTGTTGATTCTCGGATTTTAAAGATAATAAAAAAAGATATGCTTAACTGGAAAAACGTAATAAAAACAAAGCCCAAGAACCAGGTTTATGCCTTGGCGTTCTCAGGTTTATGAGTTACATTCAGGTTTTCCTCCGTGTCCATTGCTTTTAGTTTTATGATGTTTCGCTTGCTGCTGTATATTTCCACTTAAAAAAAATCCGAGAACGAGCAAATTAAATTGGTGGCCTTAGGAAAGGACATTAAGTCGTGGTCCACTATTCCTTGTGCTTGTCGAAAAGAGCCAAGGAGCAATTGGGAGCAAAGTCGTGAGAAGATCTAGAGTGTGTGATATTCAAATTTCCACCCTTTAGGTCCAGGGGCAGGGTCTTCAGACACTGGAATCACACCCTAAACAAACAAAGAAATATCGAACAGTCTTCTTCGTTTCACAACCTGTTTTTATTCTTCTGCAGACGTTTCGGTGACTGTCTGTCACCTTCATCAGTGCAAAATGAAATATACTAACGTTACTCGGTGCGATATGACCTATACAGTGCAAATCGAACTAAACCTATTGTGACGTAATTACTTGACATGGAATGTTCTCGAACGTGATACGTTAATCATCCTTGCCACTTTGTGACGTGGTAGTGGCAAGGATGCGGTCCCAAACATGGCTAAGTTTATACCCCCCTTCGTCTCTATTCGTATCACGTTCGAGAACATTCCATGTCAAGTAATTACGTCACAATAGGTTTAGTTCGATTTGCACTGTATAGGTCATATCGCACCGAGTAACGTTAGTATATTTCATTTTGCACTGATGAAGGTGACAGACAGTCACCGAAACGTCTGCAGAAGAATAAAAACAGGTTGTGAAACGAAGAAGACTGTTCGATTGATCTACCAACCTGATGAAACTATTTACGGATGAAACAAAGAAATATTTACAAACCCACCTTTGTCTGGACTCCACGACGGATGAGAACGTCAGCTCCTTCTCCTCCCAGATGTCTTCCTCATCGCTCCCGCTATCGTCGAACGTGCTGATTCGCTCGTTACAGCATGCCTCAAACAGTGCCGAGTTGGGCTGCATAAGAAAAACAAAAACAAACAAGAAAACAAAACAATTACGGCGCGACTCCTAGTCGTGTTTGAGAGGACCGTACAGAAGGAGGGAGTACGTACACATACATGTACATGTGTGATTGATTGCCCACCCCGTGTGCACACCACTCACCGTGCTGGGACCTATGGTACTCATGACCTCTTTGCAATAGGCTTCGAAGAGTGCTCTGTTGGGCTGCATAAGAATTAAAGAATACGACATGTCAACAGAAAGGAAAAAAACGTGTCCCAGAAATTCCCACCAAGGAATACTACGCCACACCAAATTCAATTGTTGCTTCTCGGATTTTTTAGAAAAAAATTAGACCGTCATGTAAAAAAAAATGTCTGGGCTGAAGATGTACAGCTTAAATAACACAAAAAACAGCAGCCTGAGTAGTTAAATGGCACATTTTATATATGATTCCCTTCCTTTGGTTTGTTACTAATGTTCTGTTGAAAAACTAAAAGGCATTGTTTTAGACTGAAATGATGTGTATGTGGCTCTGAATGGTAATATTTACAGGTTTGTGATAGGAAAGTCTGTATTTTTTCTTTCGAGACTTCACTTTTTTTTTCAATTAAAAAAAAAGGACAGGCAAATCCGAGAAGCAACAAATAAAATTGGTGTGGCCTTAACTTTGCAAGGGTGAAAGAGTGCTATACTAATGTGATTCTACAGAAAAGCGTATAAAATATAAACTTGTATTTTATAAAGGTCAGAACTAATATCCAACTAGTGCTATTTGAAATGAGTTGTGAAGAAACTAAGCTACATGCAATGAAAAAAGATATGAAATATCAAAACATGAGTGCTAAAACTACATGTACAAGGTACAGCCAAACCTGTACAAGGGACCACATAATTGTAAGGACGACATGGCCATTGTGGCCAATTAATAAATGGTTCTTAGATAATCTTTCTCACTGACCAAATCATGTCTTTAAGTTATTGTCTATACTCTAGTGGCAAACCAACTGTTTACTTAAAGCCTTTTTTTCTAGGGTTGTTACTACTGACAGGTTTGACAATACAGTCAAAACTGCCCAAGAAGACCACTCAGACCAATAAAATCTTGTCTATGTGGACAGGTGGTCATTATAGACAGGATTTGCAATGCTTGTGTCAATGGGGAATCTAAGGGATCACCAAAAAGTGGTCACAATGTCCTAGTGGTCCTTATGTAGAAGTGGTAACTTGTACAGGTTTGACACCTATGTATATCTATGTATACACTGGCAGATAGTGGGATATTGCACAACAGCAACAACAAAGGTGGTGGGATCTTATTCAATGCAGAATGGCAGCAGCGGCAACGTATTCTGAACCTGAGATTCATATGGGCACAACTACATGTATGCATGAGAGCATGACTGAAAGCACTGGGATACAACAGGTTAGACATAGACACTACATGTGGCAAGGCCTCAGCAAGTATATCTTATGATTGTCATGCACACATTCATAATTTTGTTCTGGTTAAAAAAACAAAAACAAAGTAATATTGTTACTCAGTTCTTGCAACAACAAAAACACTTGTTAGCACATCAGTTCTTGTATTAGTCTCTATTTTGAAAGACTTCATTTTTTTGTACTCTCTCATCAGATTTGTACTCTGCAGAGAATGTCATCCATGCAATTTACTTGCTGTGTAACAGCTGTAAACAAAGTTTCAAATTTTACAGAAACTTTGAAGCCTGGAGTTTTGCTAATCGGAAAACTTGAAAACAGTTCTGCATGGAATTTAACAACACAATTGCAACACAAAAAAAGAATGACAAAAACGTACAGGTGAAAAATGAATTGGCATATAACAACACGTGGAAATGCATGTACATGTATGTAGCATAAAGCATAACACAAATATTCATAAAATCCCCACACCAAAACAACCACATGTACATGTATATTATACATAGCAATACAAACAAAAGAACACACAGTTTTGCTTGTAGTATTAAACCAATTCGAAACCATTTCAATTCAGCGTCAGTTTAACTATCAACAGTGTTAAAGTTTAACTTAAACACCAAAGATTTCAAACATACATTAAGTTCAACACTTCAACTTCAAGTCTTTTTCCAAATCAACAGGTGAAATATATGTATTTTTGTCTGTTTTGAGCAACAAGTTCTAAAGACTTTGCATTGCATGCCAAAGAACAAGTTTAATTCTTTAAACACATGCACAGACACATCAAGCTTAACACTGGCATTAAGCTACATTGTCTAGCAGACAGTTGCTACACTTAAGGCTTATTCCATTTTAAAGGTCTTTTCTTTTAAAGAAGAGACAGTTTTGAATATTTTTTTGCATTTTCCAAATCCTAAGAAAGATGCACTTTTAAGTCAGAAAAGAAAGCAATGCCTCTCAGAATTTCTTTGACAAGACATAATTTCACAAGAAAAATTTCAACCTTAAAAATGGAATATTCCTTAGATTGGGCTACTGAGACTTCCCTACACACTTTATTTGTACACAGCAAGATGCGAAAAATAAAGAGATCAACTCACGTTTTCTTCATTTGCATTTGTGGAGAAGTTAATGTCAGATATCCTATCGAACGGTGCACTGCAAAAGAGAAGGGGAAAACAGGTCAGGAAATGACTGCCCTTGTGAGGCCAAGGCACATATGTACAGGTGACAACTGAAAAATCTATTTGTTCAAGTGCTGTGTTAATGTACGACACCAAACTTTTATACATGGAAAAATTATCTAAGGACATTTTCGGCAGCAATTTGGCTAGTGTCTTGTCAATTACTGCTCAATTCTTAGAAATCAACCAAGTTTCGCAGGTCATCAGACCCCATGCAATCTGACAGGACTACATCTTCTGGAAAGAAAATGTTCTCAGCTCTAAAAATTTGGCAACCTTTTGGCAATCAATATTATAAGGTCAACATTAAGTCGTCAGTGATGTGATGCCAGGTCAAGCAGTGTGTTTTAATTGGAAGATTTTGGTATGAACCTGCAAATCCTAAGTGTATAGCAAGCAATCTATCTACTAGGCTATTGCACTGGCTCCATGAAGTGCAAAGCTCATGAAATTTCACCTTTCTAAAAGTGTAGCAATACCCACGAATACAATACAGGGTAGGCAGAATGAATAAAAACAGTATGAAAAACAATATGTAGTGTGTGCAAACTTGTGTAACGTTGGTCTTGTACAGTTAGCATTTTTGACATAGAATTAAACTTAAGGTTCTGGGTTAGAGTCATGCCCCAACGTTGTGCCATTCGAAAAGCACTTTATACCTATTCACCTGTGTGAATCATGTGAACATATGAGTACAGACAGCTACATCCGTACATGCAGCATGAACATATTTGAACATAAATGAGGTAAAATCTCTAAAGCTGATACAGAGAGAACCCACAAACTTATCAAAGAGATTGGAAATACATCCCAGTATAAGTGGATCAAACCTAAAACTCCAGACTCTTACACAGCTTGTACCTATATAATGTACGAACTGGTATGTTACGCCTAAATGCAATTTACCTGTTATGCAACATAAAGAAAACATAATGTAGCGCTAACTTACTTGACATTTTCTTCCTGGTCAGCAAACTCTTCGTCGTTGAAGCCAAACTGGTCAATAAAAGTGGACGTCATTTGTTGCATCTGATAATCAGAAAAGGCCTGGGCGGCGTGGGCCCAGAGAGGGGGTGGTCATTTGGATTGGGTGTCCCGCGGGTGGACGGTGTGTTAAAACCCCCGCCACCGCATAACTAGATCACACACGAGCTAAGCAAACTCTTCCAATGCACCCCTTATACGTGTATGGTATGGTTCTATATATGGTTGGTGTGTTAGTATGGGACACGGTTCACACAACACAATGCCACAAAATGTCACTCAACCAGTGCTACAGTAGATGTTCAGCTGATGATACTAGATGTTCAATGGTTAGATGTTAAAATTATAAAATTAGGCATGTTTAATTTGCAGTGGTTTTGGCTTCGCAGTTTAATACTGACTTCTCTACTACGAAATCGCAACATTGTAAACATGTGTTTCCATTGTATCACAACTTTACAACAGAAGTCTTTCAACAGCTAATTTGGAGAAGCCAAAAACCTCCTTTAACCTTATGATGCAAAAATAGGGTAAATTGGCAGTAACTTTGTAAATGCTTCAATTGGGATTTTACAAACATAAGACCTTTTTTCTATCCGAACATTAGGCAAAATCGAAAGCCATAACCATTTTTGAAAGATATTAATCCAATATTGCAAACAGTCCAATTGTGGAGAAAGTTACAAGAAGTATTAGATTTTTTTACTCTACTTACCCTCCTGTTAAACAAAAGCAATGAACATTTTTGAAAGGTAAATTTTCTATTCGATTTGGTTTTGTTTTGAGACAATGACAAAGGCATTTTAAACAAAAGCAATGAATATATTTTAAAGGTAATTTTTCTATTGGATTGGGTTTGTTTTGAGACAATGACAAAGGCATTTGACTAAAAAAAAAGAATACTCTTAAAGCAGAGCAAGAACATCTACTCATTGCACTGGTTCAGCAAAGGGTAGTACAACATTTAAGAACACGACAGTCTTGCACATACATGTACATGTAACATCCAAGACATTTCAGCTGACAAAGCAAGACACCAAATCCAAGGCATACCATCCTACAAGTTATACACTCTATGCAATTAAACATTTGTCATACTTCATATCAAATTCAGTGTACTGTTATATTGGGGTGCATTTGCAATTATGAAATTGTGACATGGCAGTATAATCATAATAAAAAGATCACAAACATTTGCATCTACGACCAATTATAATGTTTCAAACAATACATTTGTACAAATGTATTTGCAGTATGTCATGCAGCTTACAAGTAACATTTCTCTTTAAAATGCGTTCAGCTGATATCTACAATGTATTTTAACACAAGATAGTGGTAAAAGACATAAAAAGAGGAAGAACCAAAAAGAAGTGTCAGTAAACAGTGACTGCTTTATAGAAAACAAAAGTGTAAAGTCGTCTTAAGTTAGGCTAAAATGTTTATAAATGATTTTGAAAGTTTGGTTCATCAAATTTTGTTTAAAAGCAACTTGTCTGGTTCTAATGTACATTGTATAGAAACAACTGTATTTTCATTCATTGGTTTTGTGATTTGGGAAATAATGCCAAATTGGTATAAAAACATGGAACCTGAACCTTTGTAATCAGAATTATTTGCAATTTGGTGTCATTCTGATACATACATTGTATCGGTGAAATTTACGGATAAAAGACTTTATTATGTTTTATAATTTTGTCCCAAAATTTGATAACTTGGTAAGGCTCAGACCTTATTGACCACCCCTTGTTGTTGTTGGGCATCCAATGGGGATGCCCAACTCCGATGTCTGCTTTGTAGACACATTTTCGGGGAGTGAATTATATTCTCAAGCAATCCATTTTATTTTGTCTTTTTCCTAAATCTTAATTCAAGTGTCTGAGAAGAAAATAATTTGGTGTTGCCTGAAGTGAGGTCAAGTTTAAGAGGGTTTCCTTTAAGATGCTCACCTGTTGTAAGGAGGAGTCTGGAGGAAAGGGGATGTCCTTGAAATCAGAGTCGTCGTCTTCGCTAGAGGAGTGCAGTGGGTGGCTACCAACCTGTGGAGGGGGGTGGAGAAAATTGGCTTTAGAAAAACGTGTTCGACACCTCTAAAGTTTAACCATTCAAGCTTGATTGTCTTAAGCCAATCTTTGGATACTTGAGGTCATGTTTTCAAGAAGGTTTAAAAAAATGTAAAACACTTTAAGAAACATCAAACTTGCTACATGTACATGTATACACATGTGAAATTACTAACCAATTTGGTTTTCCATAAACTTTTACTTTGTTGCTTTTTCCTTAAGTTTTTTTCCAACCTTAACATAATTACCATTTACACTCAGCACAATTTTTCTTCACTGACATCTTTCTTATTATGCATATAATTGTAAACATACACTCAAACTTTTTTCTTTAAAGCATGTTGCTTTTGAAACATTTTCAAATCCTTGACAACAAACTTGAAAGGACAAAGAAAAATTATCAACATGACCAAAAAATGAAAATGTACATTGTATGTAACACCAAAACTGTCAGAATGCAAAATATATCTTTTATCAAATTTGAGAAGGAAACAGAGATATACCCTACAAATTTACCTTAAAGTTAATAAAAAAAAGGAAACAAAACATTTTTCTATCATTCCAAAAAATGGAAGAGAAAATCCCCAACAGCTACCTTATTCCATTCATGAGCTTTCAATTAGGTAACACCCATTCAAACAACTATAGCATTTTGCACACTGACAATTCTCTTAAGACATAAGTGGAAGATATTAAGGAATGAATATAAGCAGGTGGGTTAATAGAGGGGGAGGAAAGGAGGGGGGATGACTTGGGGGAGTAGTACAATGTGAGGAAAAAATGTTAAGTGTGTTAACACATTTTGTTTCACAGCAAACCCTAAAGTTTAATGTGTTCAGTGGGCTGAAACATCTTCTGTGACATTGTACAACTTCAGGATAGGAAGAAATGCATTTGCTTATTTTACAAGTGAGGTTTGGCACTACAGGTGTTGTTTTCAATTGTGTCTTGATAACGTAGTGCTGTATTTTCAACATTAAGTTCAACCAGTTACCTTATCTTCAACTGTTTCTGCATAACGACTGAACACTGCTCTCTGTCTTTTGGTCGTCTTTGCAAGGCACAAAACAGTTTTGTAAAATAAAATTGAAACTTTCCTCCATTCAATTTAAATACACAAATGCATATGTGGGGGTTCCTCGAGGTAGGGTACTAGGACCCACAGAGAATAATGATAGTCAAACCTAATCCATGAAAAAGATATCACATGACATCCCTAAACCAGAAAAAAGTGGACCAGTCCGAGTATAGGATCCAGTCATTTTCTCACGGGCTGTGCCACATACACACAAAAAAGGGGGTGTCAATGGCACATTACAAGATTATTCACCAAAAGATCAGGACGGAACATACTTACTTGAGGCAGAGCCTGGTGAGTAGTATATTATGGGCCAGAGAAGCAACGAGATGGAGGAGGTAGGGGAGAGGAAAGAGTGGCAGGTGAGTTAGGACAGTGTCAGTCATGTTACTGGAATGAGTGGCTTTTCTTCTGTGGGGGTTCCTCCAGGTTCAATACTAAGGCCTCCATAGGTAAGGATTCCTAAAGGATATGTGCTAGGTCTCCCATAGGTCCGTGTTCCTAAAGGATCTATACTAGGACCCCCACAGAATAAAAGCAGCTTGCTGAAGTAACAGGTGACATGCTAAAGCTTTAAAAATAATGCTTTCCTGGAGTCAACAATTTTATTTCCTCTTTTCCTTTTCAGATTTTTTTTCCATACGCATTCCTTGCAAACTTTCTTCCTGAAACCCAGTACTCAGTAGACTGAAAACTTCAAGACAAGACAGGAATAATACAACCAATAGGAATAATATGCCTTGGGTTCCCAAGTAAATTGCACAGATGAACAATGTCTAATGAATTTCCTTTGTCAAATTCAAAGCGAAACAAGTTGTAATTCTCCACT
This sequence comes from Branchiostoma floridae, assembly GCF_000003815.2. Classification (NCBI taxonomy): domain Eukaryota; kingdom Metazoa; phylum Chordata; class Leptocardii; order Amphioxiformes; family Branchiostomatidae; genus Branchiostoma; species Branchiostoma floridae. The sequence continues at coordinate 16,479,732 of NC_049997.1, forward strand.
GCCAGTTTTGGACTTGTCAAAAAATTAGGGCCAGGACAAAAGGCCTACTGGTAAGTGCATGGATGATAAGAAAAGAGTACATATATGGACCTACCAAATCTACTGTATTTTTCTTGTTGATTTCTGCTAAAGACCCTGAGACAAAGGTTTCCCATCTCTCTCTATAGTCTTCTGGAACCTCTGAAATGTGACAAACAAATACAATTCAATTGTGATGATTCATCATAAAATATTTCATTTTACAACCAGAAGTAAGAAACACAATTTTATGGCAATGAAAAATTTTGCCATTTCACATGCTGAAATTATGAATCTATTTTTCCCATTATTACTTTGTGTTGATTAGGAATAAGACAAATTTTAACTTTGACTTGATACCCAAAGACTAGTAGGTTCCTCCATAAATTCCGTACAGCAGAAGTACAGACAACTATTTTCTACTGACATCTAAATGTTGCTTCCTATTTAGAGTAATGATCGTAAAGCAGACATAGTTCTGTGTGCTAAGTTACATAATCATTATACTAAGTAATTCAAATTTCCAAACCAAGAAAATCTTATTCTATTTCTCAATCATAGATGGGGTTATCCTTAACTTCCTTTAAGAAAGAGTTAGTGTCTTTAAGATGTTTTACCTTTAAAGATCTCCTTGACAAGGTCCTTATTGGGTCCCTTCTCAAGGCAAGTTTGAAGGGAGTTAGCTATCCTAGTGAGATGACCCATGTACCCTCGTCTGTTTCCACCTTGAGTTCTGGAAAAAAACAAGAATTCAAAAATATTCAGAGTTGTTGGGATTTACTTCATGCCATAGCCCTAGCCATCACAGTTCTTAGTGATACTTCCTTCCTTCAATCCCAGCTATCTTATTACTATAAGAAGTCAATATGATGCATGTAGTTTCCATTCTACAACAGTACAAGTATAGGGGTCAGCAAATAGCTGTCCATGGACTATACCACACTACTTTCCGTACAAGGTTCCAGTCTGTTGTGCCGCAGTACCTCAAAATATGGCTAGGGGGCCAAAAACCACTGTGGGATGTTGATAATTACCAACATTACCAAATTCATACAAACACATGGAAAGTATCTTGAACTTTAAGTGGGAGCATAATTGCACACACAAAAAAGGTGAACCTCTTTCCAATGTAAAAAAAAAATTGTTATTCTGTATTATCTGTATCTGCATTTCGATGTGATTTTGAACAAGATACTTTTCACTTTGAACTACTACTTACTCTATTTGTTGATCTTCTTCCCACTTATCCAATATCCTCTGGATGATTCTCGATTGGCCCAAAAGCTGCAACAATAAAACAAGGTCCTTTTTATACCACATGCAACATTAATCTATTTGCAACAACTGTTTTTACAAGTAGTTAAAGGTTCTGACAAGGTGCTGAAATGCCTTCAATTAAGAAAGTTTCTTTCTGGTGCAATTCCAACTTCATTCACATGGGGGCTCTCTTTCAATATCAAATCAGCATTGTGATTCTTGTTTGTGGGCATTGCAAAACAAATTGTTGTTTACACATTTCCTGTGTAATACCTGCAACAACCACAAGGGGGCATTCTTGCACTAAACACTCTCTTCCACAAGTTTGGGATTACTACTTTATGATGAGTCCAAAGGTTGCTTCTTTACAGCTTTGACAACCCATTCCTTTACCACCAACAGGTGTCATTATACATGCAATACCTGCATTAACCACAAGGTGGCACTCTTGCACTGCTAAGCATACTTACATTGTTTATTAGAGGGTGTTTGGGTTCGGGGTTGCCTTCCTGGTTGGGAGAGTCGTCTGAAGGGGGGTTGGTCAGGATGGTGTTTATACACTGTTCTACTTGGGTGTGCAAGAAGTTGTTCCAAATGTACCGGAAAAAGCAATCCTGAAGACAAAAAAAAAATTAAAGGAGATATGTTACAGCACATTACATTCATCTGAAAATGTTTCCGAAAACCTGATAACTATCATTAGTTAGCCACAACATTATGAGGTAAGCCCTGATGCTAATACAATGAGATGCCTTTGGACCCAATGCATAAATTTTGAAGTGCCATTTGAACATTTTCATCTAAAGAAATTCCATTTGTGACTTTGTCAGTAAATATCTGCAACACACTCTCCCAAGTTTTTTTTAATTATTGGCAGAATACTGTGGAAATTATAGAGGAAAGCCTGTGTCCAGCAAAATATGCAGTTTTTAAAACAACCTTTTGACACCCTTCCCTAAACTACTTATCGTATGAACTTATGAGAAAAAAAATCATTGAGTCATATACTTGAATGCTAGTCTATTCAGCTAGTAAGAGTACCAGTACATTACATTGATGTTCATGACTTCGGTTTAAATGATTTTCACAGCACTGTATGTACTAATACGAAGTACTATCTCTAATGCAAAAGTAAAATCCGCATGCCCACATACCAGCATGATGTCCAGAGTGCCTAGGTTTGCCAGCTCTATGTTGACTTGGTGGGTGTTGGTGAGGAGTAAGGACGCCATGAGGCGGCACACGTGTAGTCTGGTGTTCCCGAACGGGGGATCCATCGTGCCCACCGAAGTCGGCATCGGACGTTGCTACGGGTTACGAGAATCCGTGTAAGAACTCTGCGTGCCACATTTTCTAAGTACAGTAAAAACTGCCCACTGAATAAGTCCACTCAGGGACAGATAGAATCTTGTCTGAATGTACAGGTGGCACTATAAGTACATTCATGGTTTTGAGTACATATGTGCACCGCCAGGAATTGTGGTTAATATGTCAAAGGTGAAGGCCCCTGAGACATAACACAAAGTCTGGACTTTGTTATGCAAATCTATACAATGACTGAAACAAGACTGTTACAGGTCAGGGGCACATGTGTACTCGGAAAATGAATGTCCTTATAGACAGGACTCTTAATGCTTGTGTCAAAAGGAAAAGTTACCAAGGGAGAACCAAAAGCTAGCAACATTGGCAAAGTCGTCCATAGGTAGAAATGGTCACCAATGCAGGTTTGACTACACTTCACTGTACTTTTGTAAACCAAAAGAAAGAAAGACTACTGTTAAAACAGTCTATAGTGACTTCTAGAACTGTACTTTTTAAAAACCAACAGAAAGACAACTGTCAAAACTGTCTTAAGCGACTTCTAGAGAGATTTGAGAATGACAAGCTAAATTAATTTATCTTACATGTAGGTTAGCAAAGTAAGATGTATACCTACAACAAATTAACTTACAAAATGAAATGTTTACATTTTCCACTTAACAGTAATTTTAAACTTTTTTAACAAAAAAACAAAGAGTTTGTTTCCTAACCTTTACCGTGGGTGGCTCTATCAAAAGTTGGTGCAATTCTTTCAACCTCGGTGTGACACCCAAGATGGCACTACTGACGCCCTGTGCCAGCCTTTTGGCGTCCAGAGTGGTCATTTTCCACTTTACAGTTATTTAAACTTTTTAAACAAAAAAAAAACAAAGAGTTTTGTTCCTAACCTTTACCTTGGGCGGCTCTATCAAAAGCTGGTGCAGTTCTTTCAACCTTGGTGTGATACCCAGGATGGCGCTACTGACGCCCTGCGCCAGCCTCTCGGCGTCCAGCGGGGTCATCTGGTCCTGACCGTCCGGGCTGCATGACCAGAAATACTGCAAACTTAGGAGAGAGCGGAGTGCGACCCATTATGGTGGTGACATCGGTGAGGAGCGGTGAAGCGCATATGGTAGTGCAGGGTTGGAGTTTGCAGAGTTACGGTAATGATTGTCCGTTCTTCGCACAAGACATGAACCAAAAGAGGTATGCTTGTCTTTTAGTATTTCACCTTTTTTGAAACTTTCTTGAACACAACTCTTCTAAATAAAATTCTGTCATGATTTTCTTCTCCAAAGGAAACTGTGGGGTTTTAGTTTGAACGGTAGGGGCCGCACAACTTCAAGTTGCAGCTTTCAATTTACATTCAAAAGAGGAGACAATAGAGGCATGACTTTTCTTTTCTTGTGGAAATTCATTCCCAACTTTTTGATACAATTCCAGGTTGCAAAATCTTTTTTTTTTACATAAAAAAATCTGCTATTTCTTTGTGCTTATCTCAAAGCAAAGAAGCAGCCATAATAGAGCTTTAGATTTCGTTTTCAACATTAATTGGTATAATAAAGCACAGATTATTCTAAAATAGAGGGATCCCTGAACAAAATTTTATCAAAAATTGGTTTAAAGTTTCATATATGTAATATCTCTCCTGGCAATAAAAAGTATTTTGCTTGATTCTTAACAATTATTCCCAATGTTTTGCTTTTCCTCAAATTCTAAATTTTCTGTTATTCTACCAATGCAAACCAACCCTGCTATGTGTTAGTGATATGAGATTTGGTTATGAGTTTGATTAAAACAGAAAAACTATGAAAAGACAAATGTGAAAATTGCAAAATCAAACCATCAAACAACATAATGCCCATAAATTTTAGTAAAAAAGATAACTTTGCAATAGATTAGAGATTACCAACGATAATTTGAGGTACAATTGAGTGCAAAGCCTTTGCCATTTTCAATGATTAGGTTTTGTGAAAATTAACTACATTGTACAAAGTACAAAAACACATCAAAATAATCCAAAATGAAGGCCAAAGCTCCATTGCCATAAGAATCAGAAGCCATGGTCTTTGGCCTTTCAACGACAAAGACTAAAAGAAACAATTATAATGATCCTTAAAAATTGGGGCGAAGTGACTTTGCATGGGGGGTAGTGAACTATGCAAAATTCTCTACGATGATTACAAGCAGGGTTGTAGCCAGCCTGAAATTATTTTCAGTCCCCTTGATTTTGAATGGGATAATCCTACCGAGCACCGAAGGCATGGCGTGACGTTGCGCGTCATTTCTAGGGGGTCTGGGTCCCAGAAAATTTAAAAATCAAGACCCTATGCATGAAACACTATTTCCTGCATTTTGAGGTGCAAATTTTGCTTGTAGACTAAGCTGTTCAATGGCATCTGTTTTGGTGAAGAAGAACACATGGGTTTCAGTTTTTTTTATATCTTTACATATCAATTTTTGTCTGTCCCAGGGGACGGAATGGGGAAACCTTTTTTCAGTCCCAGCTGCAAAATTCCTTCAAAGGACTGAAGGACAGGTGCTGGCTTCAACCCTGATTACAAGTAATAGATAATTCAGAATCCCCCTTTACAAAAGACAAGTTCACAGTTGAAAGGAATTTGTAGATCAGTAGTAATAACATCTGATTCAGAAACCCAGCCCGCTCCCATCAAAAACAAGAACGAATACAACCGTTCCTTCTTTTACAGACACCTCAGTCAAAAACAGCGCTAGTGCGACTAAAATGACCGAAGAAAAGGGTTTTACTTCTTTGTTAAGGCGACACCCATCAACTATAGTTGTTTGAGGAGGGGGAGGCTAGCGGACTTTGTAGCAAGTCCGATTGTAAAAAGCTAAACTAAAGCCTGTCGGTATCATGAAGTACATAGCGGCAACAGCCATTTCTGCATGTCGTATTCTACTACCGCTGTTTTCACTGAGGTGTTTTTAACAGAATACGGGGCAGGGCTTATGGTGTTTGACCAGAAGGGTCCATTCCATGAAAATCAGGAAAAAAGAACCACCACAAACATTTCAAAATTTGCACCTATCAAAACACTGGTATAAAAACAGTCTTTGTGAAAAACTAACCCTGGCTTTTTGAACTCCAGTAGTGTCAGCAGGACAGAGATACCGTTGACCAGCGCTGACTCTGTCTTCTCACCGTTCAGGATAACGTTCAGCAGCTCTTCTACGGTCTCTTGTCTGTAAAATTCGCAAATAGGCTTAACATTAGGGTTCAACCCAGGATTTTATTTCAGCACCATGGAAATGGCATGGTAGCAAAGTGACCAATTGTGAGGATGGTGTGGAAGGAGGGTGTTAGTCCTTCCACAGTTAGATTTAGAAAAATATTAGGGAAACGGTTGGCAATAATCCTCATTTAGTGCAAAAAGTTATCACACCAACACTATTTGAATGTGAGAATCAAAAACTTTTTAAAAATGGTATTACACCAACATTTTTTTGTTAAGGTATCACAACAACATTTGTTTCAAAATGTTACATCCACAATCATGAAATTCTTTTCCCATGTGATAAGGTCGCATAACACAGTATTTATGGGCGACCCCCGTGGACATAAATAGGCCGGGCACAAAATAGGTCGTCGCAGTTCTTGAAAAGCCATAGAAATTTTTCTGTGCACGTCAACGAGTCGGAAACTGTGGTGGATAGTAGAGGAATATGTAAGTTTTGAGGCTGTATGAGTTGGTTACGATGCTTTTTTGGCTGGGTAGAATTTCGCGCACGAATCCGGTTCCCGCTACTTCCGTGTGTCGGCGGGAGTATGGTGACCTCCGCTGGGGGTCATTTCAAAGTGTTCTTTCTGGGAAAACGAGACGACAAACTTATGCTCATTTTCACATATGTTGTAGATTCTACCCTGAACTCCAACATATTGAATTCTTGTTAATTACTTTTGCACCCTGATATATCTTTTGAGTCGTCGAACCACCTCACTTTGGGGTCCTTAACTATAGAAATCCCCATAGGCGAAAAACTGTGTTCTGCTACCTTTAACCACAGTGGTAATTCCCTAGGGACGGTAAACGGCATTGAATTTGACTGATATGTTAGGGAATGACGTCGGCTGACTTGAAATGTAACAATTTTTTTACTGTCACACCCGCCGTTACCATGGCAACGGCCGCCAAGACCGCTCCCTATGCTTAAGTATAGGACTTAGTGTGAGCCAATACCCGCTCTACCCCCCCCCCCCTTTTTTTCGCCGAAAAAAGGACTAAACCCCAACCCCAATCACTCAGAACGTTAGAATACGGTCTGGCAAGCACATTGTAGAAGAAAAAGTCAGCAAGAATATTACATTTGTTGAGATAATGAGACCAATTAGCGGTCCCTCAGATAGCCCTTGTACGGGGCCGACACCTGTGCTAGGCGTCGAAGTGCAAAGTTGGCCATATCTCAGGAACCATTTGGATTTCTGTTCTGAAATTTGGTAAGTTCCCGCTACTTCCGTGTGTCGGCGGGAGTATGGTGACCTCCGCTGGGGGTCATTTCAAAGTGTTCTTTCTGGGAAAACGAGACGACAAACTTATGCTCATTTTCACATATGTTGTAGATTCTACCCTGAACTCCAACATATTGAATTCTTGTTAATTACTTTTGCACCCTGATATATCTTTTGAGTCGTCGAACCACCTCACTTTGGGGTCCTTAACTATAGAAATCCCCATAGGCGAAAAACTGTGTTCTGCTACCATAAGCACAATCACACAAAAAAGGTATCACACTGATGTTCTTTGAGAGTTTAAGGTTTCCCACTGCCGTTCTTTGTGAAAGTGAGAGCTTGTCCCTTACTTTTCCATGGTGGTGAGAAGTGGGTCGTTCTCGGCCTGCTCCTGGAGCTGGGACATGTGTTCTCGGCTCAGTCTGATGATGTCACACAGAGACTGGGCAGCGTTGCTGTGTTTCTGGAAACATGGATAACAATCTTACAGTTAGGAACTATAACACCATAGTTACGGTAATACTGTACAGAAATGGAAATCAGTTAAAAACCACCTAGGCCTACAAAAAATTGGTAGCAGTGAACATTTCTTCATGTATAGAACTTTTCTTCATGTTAAATGGCTAATTCATCCTTATTCCCAGAGACTTAACTTTGAGTTAGGAAGGTAAAGGAGGTTTTATAGGTTTGTAGTTGGAAAGATTTCGTAGTACAGCAGTAACATAAAATTCAATTTTTGTACCTGCTTTCGTAATTTCAGGGTAACAAAAAAACATTCCTCATACAGGAATCCTATAGTGCCATTGACAGTTGATAGCAATCATTGTGGCAATGTCCAAATAAGGGCTGCACTACCAACACTGATCACTAGGGGGGTCTTTTCCACACATACATCAGAGCCAACCTACTTTCAATGAACCAATACTAACTAAAGGCTATGGCACAAATTGTTGCCTGTGTTCTTACCTCTTCATCTCCTGTGGGATCCAAAACCTCGATCAGCCTCTGGATCAGTTTCTGATCATCCAACCACTGTGGAACAGAAAAATCAAGATCTCAGACCACACCACAAAACAGAAGAAACACTTGAGGTAGTCCCATAGCCTTTTTGAGGCCATAGTGGTAGTAGGTTGTTACATGTATGTACTGTGTTCAGGACACGGTACATTTTGTGTTTGAAGCATTATCCCTCTCCTTTTACCACTTTTTACCTCCCCCACCGGGGTCAGGTACCCATTTTTAAAACCTGGGTGGAGTGATGAAATTATATGCCTTTCCCATGGACACAACATCTATCAGGATCTTAGAAGATGGGTTTTGATTTCAATGGCTATACAATGCTTTCATCTTTTTTTTTTCAGTGCTGATTTCAATGTACATAAAATGTTTTTGTCCTTCCTTTTTGTGGTAAGAGTGCAAATGTACGATACCAGTAAATTGACGTTCCTTTATTTTGGATATGTACCTAAATGATTTTTTTACGTATGTTTGTGTTGTGCTGTGCCCCTTACCTGAAGCATCTCTGTCCGTAGTTCGGGCGCGTCCACGCTTGTAAGCAGGCGCAACAGGAGGTCCATGATGGCGGACGTACTCAGGTGCGTTATAAGCAGTCCTACAACGTCTTCCTTCTGTCTCAGAAAATCCAACATCTGCAAAAACATCCCACCCAAGAAACCTTTTAATCTAGCTCAAACACTGTGTTGCTTTTATTTATGTTTATGTTTATGAGAGAGGGAACGAAAAAGCTGCCACAGCTTTCAAGTCCAGCTTCCTGAGAAGGACTGGCACAGGAGCTAGTGTGAACGAAAACAGGGAAATTAAAATCATTTCCAAAACCATAAAAAACGAACAGGGTTGGTCTGCAGAGAAGTTCTCAACGTATGCAAATGCACATAGCGAGGACAGGGACTGTCTCAAACTCAAATTAGTCTCTAGACAAGATTTTGAAAATGGTTTCGCCCAAGGCGTCGCCAAGAATCGACATATTTTCCAGAGTTTTTTCATTTATTTTTTGCTTGTATGAGGAACAATAAGAAGTTCGTCTGAGAATAACATTGCACAATTGAGATGTTCCCTACAGATTTTTTTTCCCTTACAGCATCTCGGAGCAACACTGACAGAGCAAGAAGAACTAAGACAGGAGACAGTGCGACAACGACAACAAAGGCTGGAAGACACAAACATGACGTGAATTTTTGGCACAATAGTATATATAAGAAATCTATCATTTTTTTGGCACTTGGACCCGTTGGTCTTGAGCTTGGCACTTATGGTGATTTGCATACTACTAGAATTACTTTACAACAGCTGCCGTTTAAAAAAAACACAAGACATGTAGAAAGATAGAGGGGGAACTCAATACAAAGGTTGCCCCTCTTGCTTCGAAAAAAAGCAAAAAGCTAGCCGTAGCAAAAGTTTTAGCTTTGTCCGCACGGTTTATAAAAGAAGGCATAACAGTTAAGCCTACGCAGAAAGCGTTAGGATAGTAAGAAGGGTACAAATGCTAAGCGGAGGAAAAGAGCGAGGTAGAATAGGGTCAAAACAAAACAAACAAAAGAAATGTCGTCAACACAGTAAACAAGTAGAGATTGACAGAATTGCCCTTGCTCAAATATGGTGGTAAACATAGACATATATTCCACAATTGGACACACAACAGCTCTATCTTAATAGCCCTTTTGTATATACATGTAGGATATATTAATAATTAGTGCAACAGTGATACATGTAGGATATATTAATATTGCACAGTGATCGGGTGCGGAGTTTTTCTCCATCTTACTATGTAAACTTTTGCGAGTGGAGGTTAGTAAAAAGTGGAAAACGTCCCTCTGGTACCATTTTGCTCAAAAACATGAAAAGGGAACAAAAATACCGCAAATTTGTCAGAATATTCTTCTCTAAAAAGATAATAATCGTAGAACCACAAAGCTGTCAAAGCTTTTAAAAACATGATTCTCATTTTGGTTATTTTAATTGGGTATCAATGGAAAGCACAGGAAAATATTTTCAGAGCAACAATAATGCCTCCGAGTCGGAGGTGTCGCCAAAAAACATACAAGGCTGCAATTTCTCTATGTACATATGTAATCAAATTTTTCTGTTATCATCTACAAAACAAAACTGTACAAGAGGGTGGTCTTCCAAGATTCGGGACAAGTTTCATTAGCGTTTGCGGCAGCTTCGTTTGATCACATTTACTCGCGGCTCGAGCCTTTAGGGCTTTCTTTTTTTCTTTTTTTTATACTGTACTGTGCATAGCGGCAAGGCAAGGCAGGGTGGGTGGGTGAGGAATGCTTGAGGGGTGCACGACCACTACCTTGTAACCCTCGTCCCAATCTTGCTGAGGCTGTGAGGGGGAAAGAGAACAGAGAGAACACAGGCACGCCAGTCAATACCAGAACCTCGCATGTACACAGAACCAGCCATATGGGGGGTATAAAAACACAAAAACACGGTGAGTCCATGTCTATGGTAGTACGACACAATACAGTCAAACCTGACCAAGGAGACCACTGATAAAATCTGGTCTTTGTGGACAGGTGGTCACTATAAACAGGATTCTTAATGTTTGTGTCAATGGAAATACCATCTGGGGGACCACCAAAAAGTGGTTACAGGTGGTCCTTATGTACAGGTGGTCACTTGTACAGGTTTGACTGTATGCCGTTTTCCAACCCAAAGCTCACTGTATGCCTTTGTATCGTAGATTTACTTAGAATTTTTATTCTTAAGACACAAGAAACAGGCTGGTTATTTCTGTGAATTATTCAAACTTATACATTCATTTGCAAGTACAATTTCTGATCTGTGGGCAAAACTTTGAGAGTCATTTTTGTATCGCAAAATTTCAACATGGGAAATCCACCAAAACAGAATACTTTTGTAAGATTATACATTTTTTAGTGAAAGCACTAGATAAGGGGAGTGGGGGCAAAATTAAGGTGGAATTTCTTTTTCAATTAAACTTTTCTGTCTAAATAGTATCGCTTCAAAAGAAGATATACAGTCTCTAATATTGGGTTGGAAAAACTTATGTCATGTGTCAGAAAGCCCCCTTGGTCTGAATAAGGTTAAAACAAGAACTACACCTAACAACATGAATCTTTAGTAAGTAATCAGAATGATTATTAATGTGTAATAAGAGAAAATGGCCTCAAATGTTCCTAATATCATTCTGAATTGATTATCTATGGGCTGGGAAAATTTCAAACCAGGTCTAATACTATATGAAGCATGCTCCACCCTAGGGATGTAGCCAAAAAGTCTGACACATTTTTCGATGCACAAACTACATGTATGCTAAAAATACTAACTTTCATTCAGACCAAGGGTGCTTTCAGCCTAGATAGTTTAATCTATTAAAAACATAATTAGTAACAACTAAAAAAAAATCAATTTTCACCTCTAAAATTTTTTTCTCACATAGAATTCCATAATATTTTTGTTTTCTGCAAAATATTCTATCTGGGACAGCATTTCTGTTGTTTCCCCTTAGCACAGTTATGGTTAAATACTAGAATTAACCACTGGACCACAGTTATTTCCTAACACACACCCATACAAAGAGGACAGTGTGGGGGAAATACACTACGATGCACGGTTTGTACTACAGTCACAGGCATATGTTATATACTTAAAACAACACTGGTATCCCCCTCCCCACCCCTTATACATGTACTTCTTAATAAATACACAAATTAAAAGTCTTATTACAGTGTTGTTCCTATGTTAATATTTAAGTCACCACAATAAAAACTGTTAGAATGATAATATTAATGCCATATGTCCTACCTAACAGTAATACATTATCTATCACAAAATATACATAAATACATATTTGAATCACTATACATATTATGTTCCACAGTTGACATAGTTTTTCTTTGATATTATGTCATGTATAGAAGACAATTATACTAAGTTCGATACTAGCAAGGTTATAATCATTACAATTATCAAATGTAGAATAACACACAAAATACAATGTTAACTCTTTTAAACTCTAAAACTAGTAGATATTTGACTTGATTTATACAAAATTTCTTGCGCATTTCACATACTATGATGGCATCAAAATGTATTGGAAGAATAGACAAAGATACATCCTTCCAAACACATTTGGCTGCTATCAAGATATTCTATAATGTACTAAATGAAACAATTTTTGACAACAAAACTAAGATAATATATACATATACACAATAGTCAATGAAAACATGATATCATGTTAAAAGAACAAATCTCATTACACAATGTATTATGCAAAAGGTTAGTCAAAAAATGAAAAGCATTTTTAATTATACAATATTACTTTATGTAAATCAAATGTAGGAAAGAGGGCTGGAAATATGATTTCAATTTTTTTCAACAAAACATGTACAAATTTGTGGAATCACTAGATTTTGAAATTTAATACTAAAAGACAAAATAACTAATTTTGTCAATGTAGCTTTTTAGTTGCAAAAAGTCTACTAAAATCTATTTTGATCTGTTTTATATCATCACAAAGCGCTATATTCATAATGTCATATTTCCAGCCAGAATTTTTTTAACAGATTCTATATCATTGGAAACACTCAACAGTGATATCAAACAATTTTTTTATATATTTGAAACTAACGCTGTTTTTTATAAAAAGAAGATGAGACCCAATAATTATAATAAACAGAAATTTGTTCTGAAATTTCCATGCCTGTTTTTAGTTTTCAGCATTCAGTTCCTATAAGTTCCAAGAAAACAACTTTTTGTCCAGTGTTTGAATCAAGTCATCATGCCATACATGCAAGCGATATAATCCATGAAAATTACAATGCCGATTTCAAGATTATGATTTTTTTTCTGTACCAAACATACTTTATTTTGAAGAATTTTCAAATATCAAAAGATGACAAAGAAATAACAATATAGTTCCAGCTTCACTTTAAAAAAAATACCATTGAAGAGTCTTTCCAAAGAATAAGTCTCTCTCTAGAACTCTAACAGTTTGAAATAACTTAATAAGTTATTTCAACATTGATGATTTGACTGTAAACCAAACTAAACATATAGAAAAAGTTTTAACTTAGAGGAAAAGTCGGTATTCATTTTAGTATTTTTACAATTTTATTTCTACCGTTTCTAAGGTACAGATTTTGAAACTTCAATCTTACACCTTGAAATTCATAGCTAAAGAGAGACTTATTTAAGGGTGCCCATGCATTCATACGAATCTTATGACATCAATTCATGATCAAATTTTAAATCAAATAGTACGAAATGATACAAGAACAGACAAATCTTGGAGAAACTGATGAACCATTATGTAAAAACGGTCGCTCTTCATCCGAACCTGACATCAAGGTCATGTGACACTTTGCTGAAAAGCATCATTGTTTACGTTTCTTATTCTTACTTTTCCATACAATGTCTGTTTCATCAACACGGAATGGAAAATTTCTATTTGTATTTTGTAAAATATGACACTTTCATTGAATGTATGAATGCTTAGGCAACCCTGCATCTAGTTAGAAAAGAGGAGTAGACAAGGAGTGTTTTGACTCACCATAGCCGTCTTCCTGGCTAGCAGCATGCCCATGACCTTGCTAAAGAAGCTGGCCAGGAGGGGGTTCAGGGGGGGTTCTGCCTCCAGAAAGGACCACAGCTTATTCAGTAGGGCCTGCGAAACAAAATTAACCACGTTCTGTATCATTTCCTTACAAAATTTCTATAGCTGCTTGAAGCTCTGGATTCCTTTGTTGACAATATTTGCACCAACACATTACAGTGATCAAATGTATAATGTACATTTGCAAACAATCAAATATATAATGTAAACTATTAGCCTAGCCCCTGAGGTGTTAACAAGAATTATAATTTCGTTACACCCCTCACAGATCATGAACTGCTGAAAAACTAAAGATTTTACAGGTCCAACAACAAATTTCAAGAAATTCATTAAAATTCACAACAATACTTTTAACATCTTGCATCAAGTTTCAATTATGAAATCAATGGTAGCGCAAATCTGATTTTGGTCGCCGCTTTAGCATTCTTAGCACCTGTGGGATAGGGAATACTAAAAGAGTAGCCAGGTGGTCCTGATATAGAGGCAGTCACTTGTACATGTTGACTGCATAATACTTTTTCAAATAGAAAATTTGAAAAATGTAGTTGAGTTCCAACACTCTGTAAATCTAACCTCGTCATCTCCGAGTTTGTCGTTGATCTGTGAGACGTCGGAAGTAAGCAGTTCGCAGGCCGTGTTGGGGTATTTGTAACGGATCTTCTCTTCCACATCATCAGGAGGGTCCTGGGTGATCAGGTTCACTAGCTCTTCCATCACCTCAGGTCGAATCAGGCTAAACAAACAAACAAACAAACATGTAAACAGTTAGTGGTGAGCAGTTCGCAGGCCGTGTTGGGGTACTTATAACGGATCTTCTCTTCCACATCATCAGGAGGGTCCTGGGTGATCAGGTTCACTAACTCTTCCATAACCTCAGGTCGAATCAGGCTAAACAAACAAACAAACAAACAAACATGTAAACAGTTAGTGGTGAGCAGTTCGCAGGCCGTGTTGGGGTACTTGTAACGGATCTTCTCTTCCACATCATCAGGAGGGTCCTGGGTGATCAGGTTCACTAACTCTTCCATAACCTCAGGTCGAATCAGGCTAAACAAACAAACAAACAAACAAACATGTAAACAGTTAGTGGTAAGCAGTTCACAGGCCGTGTTGGGGTACTTGTAACGGATCTTCTCTTCCACATCGTCAGGTGGGTCCTGGGTGATCAGGTTCACTAGCTCTTCCATAACCTCGGGTCGAATCAGGCTAAACAAACAAACAAACAAACATGTAAACAGTTAGACTAACACTTTGTTACTCTCGACGGCTTTGTCGAAGAGAAAAAATCGTATGGGGCTAGGGCTGGGTATCGGTACAGCGTACCGGTACAAAACCGGTTTTTCTTGTTGGACCGGTCCAGAAAAACCAGACCTGAGAAAATTAGGTGGACCGGATGTTGGACCGATTAGAAAATTAACATATTATTTGATCAGATATTCACACGTTTTGGCGCTTGCAGGTGGAAGAAAATAACAAGAGTGAAGTAGAGCCGAGTTTATAGTAATTTCTACCAAGTTTTACAGCCAATCGTACAGGTGCAGTTAGCGTTGTAGGATTTTAAAACGCAAGTGTAAGTCTAATACTCCACCAAACAGATTTCTTTGTAGTGAAATGGACCATTGGTATGAGTCATACTGAATCAGGTCCAGGTTCAGGTCCGGACCTGATCCTTTGGACCTGAACCGGACCTGGACCTGAATTTTCTGTACCGGTACCCAGCCCTATATGGGGCATCGCAAGGGGAAGAGCGATCGAGCAAGGGGGAGGGGTGTGCTAGCCTGGGTACCATCCGGAAAGTAGTTCGCCACGGCATTCATTGCTCTGACATTTATCATACACTACATATACACAGTCGCTTCTCTGCTGTTCCATCTTGGAACCTTGACCACGTTGACGTCTGGAATCGTCCACCGAGGGTGCTGATTGGTCCCTACACCTGAGCAAATTAAGGAATGGTTTCAAGCGTTCTAACAGGCGTTCCAATACCGAAAAGCCCTCCATCCGCATGCGAGAGGGCCTGTTGTCATCCAACGAGGGCTCCAGAACCCATTTCCTAATTTGCTCATTAACTGACGTTATCATTACAGATGGGTAGCAGAAGAGAACATAGGAGCGAACATTTGATGGCTGAAAATGTACTTGTTGTTTTTTTCATCCATGGTTACAAAATTAGGTGTCACAGAAATAAGGAGCTTTACAGCACTGTCCTTGAGGTGTTGCCAAAATATATGTAAAGCTAAGATCAGTATTTGTCCAGATCTTTAACACTTTATACTTTGAATAGTCTTGACCCAGTCCCCTTAGGCTCACCTTGCCTGACACTTGTTGCATGCACCACAAACAAAGGGTCAGAAGTACATGTACATGCTGTAACCTAGGTTAACCCCATGTGTGATACATTTAGCACAAACAACCCCCAGCAATGGTGAACTTTGACCTGCCTATGTGACAGGTCTATTTGCGTTGCATGTGTGTTGAAGGATGGCATTACATGTATTTTGATAACATAACCAATAGCTACATGTCAGTCCTTTCCTTTTTACATGGTCGTTGTCTAGAAATCACACATTTTTTGGTGTTTCTTATATTTGTTTTTAGCAAAATCTTTTCATGTTTGTTTGAAGTACAAGACATGCAACGGTGATTACAACAGTCTGACCATAAGATTTACCTCCAGAATGCTCAATATAATGTTTTGGACTCTTCCAAAAGCACCCTTTAGCAAAAATAGTCCATTTCAAGCATACAGTCTTCTAAAAAAAAAGGACTCATTCAAAATCATTCCTGTACAAAACAGAGTTTTTGCAAATCAGGCCCCCCTCCATTCAAAAAATTGACTATTCCAAAGGCACCCTAAGCAAAAATAGTCCACTCCAAGCATACAGTCTTCTATAAAAACAAAAGGACTAATTCAAAATCATTCCCATGCAAAATAGAATTTACACCTTGATGCAAAATGTCTACCTTTCAAGACCATTATCTCTTTTGGGTTCAGGAATAGGTGGTATAGGTTTCGCTCCCTGGCAGCTGTTTTGAAACTGCAGGGGCTTTTGTGTTGGTGACTTTTCTTTGCATTTCATCATCATATACTTAAATTCTTGATTTTTTTCAATGTACTTTTATGTTCACGGTTTTCAGTGATGACTGTAACATGAACTTATCATTACTGATAACAAATAAATTGCTGACCTTTCTTACATACACCTGCTGCCACTGTGAACATTTACTTCTGAGAACAAGTTAACTTTTTCAGATTGTGAAAGTTTGGTGTTGAGAAGATAAAGTGAATTATATACTTACAAGTCAATAAGCTTCCTGTTCTGAGCCTTGCACTCTTGCAGGACGTCATCCTCGTCCAAGAGTTCGGTCAGCGTGACATCTTCCTTGTCGAGTAGGGTGTCGATGTGCGACGTCGTGTGCAAGTCAAACTTCCAGAACATGGCGGAAGGTCAACTGGTAACCTGGAAAAACAGAAGTCAAAAGAAATTCAATATTTACAGCTGTAAGATACGCAGAATTCAATTATTTTTACAATAAAATGAAAATTCTTTACATTAAGCTAGAGTACTCCAGCAAACTGATTACTTCGTAGCGAAATGGACAATGGTTTGGAGTACTGCTCATTCACAATTTGGTCCAGGTTCAAGTCCGAACCTGGACTTGATACTTAGTACCCTGGACCTAGACCGTACCTGGAACTTTATTTTCTGTACCGGTACCCACCCCTAATTGGAAATACACATTTGCATTGGAAATAAGAATACAAAAAAAATTCATGATGCTTTTAAACAGTATACTACTAGCAAGGTCTTTTGATGTGTTTTCCGTGAATACTTATTCACAGTGGTCTGTATTCTCACAGGTGTTTGGCACAGAACCAAGAGGTCTTGGGTTCCAATCCTGTCATGCTACCTATCTTGTAATCTCCAAGCAGATCCTACGGTGCCATAAGATAGTATCAAAGCTGGCCAGGGAGTATAGCCGGCTAAGGGAGTCAAACGGGCACCTACGGGAAGTTTGATACTATACATAACGCACCGTGGATCTGGTTGGAGATTACCTATCTTGGGCCTTTGAAGAAGGCACTTAACACAACTTTCGGAAATTCCTCACTCCACCCATATAAAAAACTTTGGTACAGGACTTCGGTTGGGGAGACAAAAAGGCAGTGGAAGATGAGGGTTGGGCTCCACCTTCCAATACTGTATCCTAGACACAGTGGATAAGGCCTAGGGAAAAAAATGTTGTGTTTCCTGTTTCAGTCCTGAAAAAATTAGGGTCGGTAGGTAGGGATTATCTTTTTTTTTTTCTTGTAATTTTTTTTTTGGCTGGCTAAAACTCTAGTGATACATATTACGATACAGTCGAACAAAGTAAACTGAAGTGCATGAGGACACTTCTCTTTTAATGTCAAACTTTAATTTTGTGCACAATAGATACATTTATCCTTCATTAGATAGGACAAGCAGTGTTTTTGCTTCAATAGGAAGCAGGCTGAATAAAAATTCTAACTGTAAACTGTGACTCCTCTGCCCACCCCCAAAAAAAGGCTAGGGTCGGCAGGTTTTTCTAGGGTAGGTAGGGAAACAGGAAACACAACATTTTTTTTTTCTAGGCCTAACAACCCACTGCCCCTACTGCCAGAAATTCAAAAAGGCTATGGAACTTCCTTTTATTCTCACAACTTGAAACACAAATAGAAAATTGTTTCCCAACATAAAGTACAAAATATCTTTTTTTTACATCATCATAAAAAGCTTGTTACACGTTTAGACTTGTTCATGTGGTTCATGTACCTAGTTTGCAGTTTGTGATGCATGAAATTGCAACCCAAGTATGCTGGTACCATATCCTAGGAAAATAATTGTAAATCCAGCAATTAACATCTATTTAATGCTGACATTTGGGCACTAGTTCAATCATGTATATCCTAATTCCAGCTTATTATCATGCTTTATTATCAATAAACAGCAAATAAATTGGTCGTTTGCTTCTTACTATGCATATTTACGACATCTTTGGGAAATCCTTTTTTAAACCTTACTGTACTGTTTTTCACCACTGATTTATTTAAAACAGCCAAATTTTGCAATTTTTCTAATGTACAATGTAATAAAGCTACATGTACATGTATATACAGTAAGCAAATACGTTGACAATAAATGCATTAGAACCATATAAGGGTAAAAAGGTATACATACATGTATAACAGGGCTCGAAATACCACCTGCATATGCAGGTTAGTGCAGGTAAAATGGGAGCTGTGCAGGTATTTCTGGTGTCTACCTGCACCTAACCTGTACTGGTCCATGTACTGGGTTTTATACATAAATGTCCTATGATGTACTACTACTAGTAGTGGTGCAGGTAAAATTTGTCTGGTGCAGATAATTTTCAATGTTACCTGCACCAGTGCAGGTATGCAGAAAAAAAGTATTTCAAGCCCTGTTATAAGTAAAGTGATGGGTTTTTGATAAAACATAACCTTTATTTCAAATTCCATCCTAAAGACAATATGCAAAATCAAAACAAATTACCCCAACAATTCTGACAGTCTTAGCTATATTCATTACGAAATTGTTTGGACAAAAAAAATAAAATTCTTTGTAAAATACTTGAAAATACCACAAACTCTCAAAGACATACTGATTCTGTGACCACTACCAGATGGTATCCGCTGTGGCTTGCGCTTAAATGTGTTTTAAATCATTATAATTGCCCGGACAAAAATACATGTGTAACTACCACATCATTCTAAACGCACTAGCCAAAACAGGAGACTAAAGTTCATCTTATGATCAGATCAGAGGAACGAAATATCATCGGTTTGTCCCAAAATATGACAAACACTGAAACCCAAGTAGACGTGGGGATATCAGTAACAAAGCCTGGATTTTTAGTTTAAAGCACTAAGCTAGAAATGATTAATTCCCCGGGGATTGACACATTATCATGTTCACCTCACAATGTCAAAGATATTTCAGGAAACAAGTCATGACATAACACTATTAACAGTGTGAGTGTCTTACTCACGGAAAGGTTGACAAGGAGGCAGACTTCACCCCATTACCCATACTGTTTTGAGACCCTTCCAGACCCACAAAAACTGGACTCCAGAACTCTTTCTTGCACACTGCCATCAAGCTGTACAATAAGACTATAGACACTTAGCTTGTAATGATGGTGGAAATGATGGTACTCAATGTTAGGGTTGTATACTATTTCGTGTAATTTTATATTGTTCTTATGTATATATGCGGACGGAGCAGGCTATATGTTTGTTGTACATTCCAACGCCATTCAGGATACCACTATGTGTATGTTTGCTATGTTATGAATCAATAATGGAAATGAATATCATAAAAAAAAATTCAAATTCATACAAGGCAATAGTGCAACATTTACATTGAGTACATTCAATTTTCTATTGGCAAAGAGACAAACCAAACAAACTATAATAGTATAACTTATCATGAGTATAATAACTGAAAGTACATTCAAATTCTGACACTATAGTTTGATTGTAGTATAGTCAAACCTGACCGAGAAGACCACTGGGGGGAATAATATCTGGTCTATAGGGGTGGGTACCGGTACAGAAATTTCAGGTCCAGGTCCGGTTCAGGCCCAGAGGATTAGGTCCAGGTCCGGACCTGAACCCGAACCTGATTCAGTATGATAAAAAATGTGAATGGACGATACTCAAAACAATGGTCCATTTCGTTACAAAGAAATCTGTTTTGTGAAATATTTGACTCCTACTGGCGTTTTGAAATCCTACAAAGCCAACTGCCGTTGTACGATTGACTGTAAAACTTGGTAGAAATGACTATAGACTCTACCCTACTTCGCTCTTGTTACTTTCCCCGACCGGTAAGTCCCAAAACGTGTGAATGTCTGTTTATATAATATGTTGATTTTCCAATAGGTCCAACATCCGGTCCACCGATTTTTCTTAGGTCCGGTTTTTCTGGACCGGTCCAATAAGAAAAACCGGTTTTGTACCGGTACCCAGCCCTACTGGTCTATGTAGGTGGTCACAATAGACAGGATTCTTAGTGCTTGGGTCCTTAAGAAAAATTAGTGAAGTAGCTGCCCAAAAGTGGTTACATTGTTCGTAATGTAGAGGTGGTCACTAGTACAGGTTTGACTGTATATCATGTCAATGACCAGGTGGTCCTTATGTATAGGCAATCACTGGTACAGGTTTGCCTGCAATGTTACAACAGTTAAAACTCCCTTTACACTAAAATCTTTCCACTTATTTTCTACATGACTTGAAGGACATTGTACAGTGAGACAGCTCTCTAGTTAAAGTGACGGACAATCCATTACCAGAAGGCCCACATCTGCGTGTGCGTGGGCGGGAAATGTTTTAACATTCGCGGCACAGAATGTACGGGCGCGCAATCATGGACCTAAATTATTGCAACGTGAGAGAACTGCCCAATTGTCCATTGTCTTGCTGAAAGCATTGGTTTCAACAATACCATTTTAGAGAAAAGATGTTTTTAAAGAATACAAAAAAAACAGTTTCAATTTTTGTATCCTCGTAAGAATCTCAAGTCAGACAACCAAACATGCTACGAATTTAATTTTGCATTGAAATAGTAAAAACAGTGGAATTTTTGTTTTTATCTTAAAATAAAATAGTATGTTTATGATTATACACATCATGTTCAACTTTCAAATAAAGTAACAACCTACCACTGCACCAGTTCAACAAAACACAAAATTTGTAATGTAACAATCATTATCTTCTTCCAAAATACCAAAAAGGAAAGAGGATTTTTCAAAGAATATAAAAATGTCAATACATAATTCTCATTCCCCATTTTAGATACCAACACAACAGAAAATAACAGATGTAATCTTATCATCATAAAAAATGTAAACTAGGACAACATTTTTGGGGCCAACTTTAAGTCCTTTCTCTAAACTAAACAATCGAAACATCTGGTGGAAGAACAATGGCTATTGTCTGCTCAAGGTAGCCTAATGCTATATATGAATCATAATCACCTATCTTATTATCCGATCTAAAAGTGCCACCACAACCACATATATTATGATTTTATAAATTATTTTTACTGGGATTCCATTTTCCAGTAGTACAAAGGGGGTTCTTTATCTGTGTTTTAACTTAAGTTTGCGGTCAAAGCAACACTGTCACACCGCAAAAATAAACAAGTTCTGTAAACGGTATATAAAAGTGGATACACATGTCAGATATGGTTGTTCTAACGTAAATCTAGGTCCCAAAAATAGCAACTTAGATGTAGGTAAAAGTTCATTGACCACTGTTGGACCATGGGAGCTAGACTGGAAATGGAGGGAAAAACAACAATTTTAGTATGCTTTCGAGCTGTAATATGTCTGGCGTTGAATATGAATATTAAAATAAATATGATATTTGAGTCATCTCTGTAACAAACAAACCTTACCAAAATAATTGCAAGATTCCCACTATTCATTGTAGGGGGAGAGGCAAAAAAACAACTTTTTTTTAATTTTAGAATGCACCCCTATTAAAATGTGCACCCTTGATTTGGGGCAAGGCTAAGACAAATCTAAAATGGAAAAACTAACATAAAACATAAACACCTTCTCTACTAATCTCAAACACATCTTGAACAGGATAAATCATGGTTTTCTTCTATTTTCCCCAGGTAATTTTGCATGAGTATCAACTGTCATTGTCTCTGTAAACTTATGAATTGCCTACTGCAATTTATAATATAACACTCACTCAGAATGGAAGAAATGTTGCGCATAAAAACAATGCTTATAGTTTTGCATCCTTCATTAGCCAAAGCACCTTGCTCTATTTGAGATCCTTTTCCCATTTATCCTTACCATAACCTCAAATAAAGTATGCATCCCCACTTTAGCACCTTTTCAATTTTGAAAGGTTTCAAAAGTTTGTACTTTAATCGACAACATACGGTATAGTTTCCTGTTTCAAAACATACGTTTCTGTATCCGTATCTATTGTACATATAGACAATGTAACCATCCTTTCGCATAACACACTAAACCCTCACAGGCACACAGTACCTGGTTATAATACATAACATAGAACAACCAAGCACAACCTTTGTAGATCTAAACTCAGGCACTTTATAAAATTGTCTAGTGAGGATCCCTTACTGCAGTAGAATTTAACAAGCATTAAGCACAATGTGTAAAACTAAAAGAAAACATCATTCAATGGCATTGTGAATATTAAATACCATTGTCAAACTAAAACTGTAAAACCTATGTATCATTTGTTCAATCAAATTGAAAACAACAGTACAGGGAGGGGAACAGAAACTTATAAAACATTTCATAAAACGACTGCACAAACAAGTACAGTTGAGCTGACAATACATGATAGAAATACATGTACTACAAAAGTGACTGAACATACAAAAACTAATAAAAAATTTCAAACTGCATGGCAACTAGAGATTCTTCAAAAGGATTGCAGAAAAAATATTCCATCTTTTACTGCCAATATTGTAATGCTTAAACGATACTGAAACTTTTTTGTATTATGGTACCCCTGTTGATTATGCAATCTTCTCTCTGATTGGCTAGTTTGCTTACCACCCACAAAATGTACATAATGCTTTGAAGTGGAAGAAAACAAGAAAAAATCTAGGTTAGATCATAACCTACATTTTCATCCGCTAGAACCTGAATGAAAACATTATTTGTCTACAAATGTAATGCATAAATTTAGGGCTGTGTACCTAAATACCCGTACCTGTACCGTACCTATAAGATCGTTTAGGTACAGGTCCAGACCTAAAGTAAACATCTCTGTTCATGTACCTACCTGCACCTAAACAAACTAAATCACTAATTGTTAGTACTGAACACCACTTTTTGAGACTTAAGATAGGTAAATTCCAAATCGAAGACAACAATGGTGATAATCAGCTCTATGCATAATCAGTATGATATAATTAGAATAAGAAATATGTGACTTTTCACAAAATTGCAGTGATTCTTAACTGCTGTTGTTTTTGTTGGAATCAGTCTAAATCTACAATACAAATATCACAAATGACACAAATTGTAATACATCATTGTAAAATTGTCACTGAAAAATATTTGTTGCCAATTTTCCAGTATGAATATATATTTTCAATGTCTTAAAATGCAAAATTCACTTCAATTTTAAGGGGGAGGGGGGCAAAGCTATCTACATGCAAACTTACATGTATATAACGATATGAACATTACCAAAATGTCAATATTCCTGTCTTTTGAGTCAAGACATATACTAAAAGATAATTCTTAAGGCATTTGACTGACAGTTAACGTTAAAGATTTCAAATCTCGAAATCAGATGGGGAATCGGTTGCAAAATTATTTCGTTGTTACGACATAGCAAATATCTTGCAACTTTGTCATCTACATGGCAACCTTAGAGAAGAAGAAAACACAAAATACAAACAAAAAATAGCCAAATCTCTATAAAATTCCTTTGTGTATGTGTCTTATGGATTGATAAAATCTATAATATTATCCGTAGGCTTTAACGAACCTTACAAAACCGTCGTTTCTACATCAAAACATATGTGTATATTTTTCAAACAGGTACCAGCTAGTGGATGCGATTTCGCCCCCGCTTTTGCATAAAATTGTACCTACGCAGTCTATCAAACCATCTTCAGATAGTCTGACCTATCCTAGACAAAGTAGAGACTTTAAAATAAGTCTTGGTGGGTGTAAAATTGAGCGATTGCGGCCTTTTTGTAAGTAAAAACATCGAAGTCTTCAACGATACCGGTGAACGGTGGGTTTTGAAATCTCGCTATGACATGTAATTTTTAGTCGTCGAAACCCGACTTTTGACACAATTTTTGCATCTATGGTGTGTGCTAAGACGACTTACCTGCACGATATCTTAGAAATCGGGTTCAAGGGACAGTTGTCAGTCAAATCCAGCACCAAACACCGAATGTCAAGTCGCCATACGAAAGAAAAACTCTAGGCGCGAATCCAAACTCCAACGTACACTCGAGCTCTGGGGTGGGAGGGGGGCGCCGGACCCGCTCCGCATTTATTCGACACTATCCCGCCTTTTTCAGCCCTAGGATCCCCACAAAATTTATCCAGAGTGTTCCATAGGATCCGAAACTGTCCAAAACACGGCTCTATTCTCCTCCGATGAGACGAAATTGGAGAAAACCTTGCCTGGTTCTTCCTCGAAAATGGCGACAAAAATTTTGCGGGGAAATGGCGGGCAGTCCATAATATGCTGTAGTGACGTCACTAGTTAATGTATGCTGACGTCGTTATGTTTGGGCGCGTGCACGCACTATGGGGAAAACAAGCAGATGTGTCAAATCTTTTTATTTGCGCACTTTTTTGGGGCATAAAAACATTTCTGGGCAATGACTTTAGATAGCAGGAGCTTGTCTTAAGTGTCACATCCTATAAAACGTAAATTACGTATTTACATTTGCGTATTATATAAAATTCCCAAGCCAAAGTGTATAGTATACACACTAGTATGTTGCCATACGGACGAAAAGCGCTGTACATGTATAATATGTTCACAACTTCCCCAAAAAATAAACTGAACAAGAATGGCGTTTAAAAACACCCTGGCGACGCATGGTCTAGTGGATTTGTGTACATTTTATGAATATATTGTGTGAAGAGCGAACTTTTCTTGCGGTGGTGGTTTGTTGTCTGATTTGGTATCATCTATGTGGCGGACATTGACGGTTACATATGGTAGTGGGATTCTTTTCGGTGGTGTTTGTATTGTGTTGTCATTCATTTAATTTGCATGTTACTGGACAGGGTCACAGCCTTTTAATGCTATGGTTTACTGTTCATTGTACTTGCGAATAGATCAGGGGTAATATTTTGGTACATTGAACCTGTACGTACTGTTTGTTATTCTTGTTACGAATAGTGGACGATTAGTTTACATAAAAGCTAAACGGGGTCAAGCTAGTTTTAGTTTCTTCTTATCTTTGTTATGGTGAATGCGTTGTGAACCATGGAAAAGATTGTAATTGTTAGTGGAAATGTCTTTAGCAATAGGGGCAGTGTCCAGTAAATGCTTTCAACACAATGGATAGGTTTGGTAATGTCTGCATGAACTCAGAAGTTATAGATGATCCAACTATCACCTTTTTACCGGGTAAGTCGCCCGAACGTCTCCCGACTGACGGGCGTTCACCATTCGATTTGTGCTCGATAATCAACAACTAGGTCTGTGCTCGTCTATCGGTCTTCAATCGTTGGGTTGACGCACGACTATCAATCGAATGTCGATCGATACCCTTGCGAGTTACGCACGATTTGCACGCACGATCTGTGACTCGGTAACGAGCTCTGCGATTTTACAGATCTCCTGCGACTTGTCGCTTATGTTAAGAACATGTTTCGCTGCATCGCGACTATCGTACGACCCCTGAAAATCGCCGGCGATCTCTAAGAATCGTAAGATGATCGTGAGAACACCGGACGTCTTACTCACGAAAATTTCATTTAGAGCTCGTAGACTAGTCTTCCGATCGATTTTCGCCTAATGTGAGGGGGGTAGTACAAGGGTGGGGGAAAGAGGTGGTATGAGTGTAGCGTGATGGTTTACACCTGCGGGGAAGGTGTCTCAGAATAGTATTGCAGTTTGCATTCAGGTAAATAGGTCAAGTAAACGCGTTGCTACATTATACATCCAGAATGTCATGCAAGAGAGCCTGCAAATGCCTTTTCGTGTGTAAACCCTGTCAGTGTTATACTGATCCCCTCTCCTAATCGACTCCAGCTGTCTATCTTAATTTTGTTGAGGTCCGGAGTGTGCTCGTAACTGGTAGATGGCCGCAGAATTGCTTGTATGGCCTCAGACTTTACTGAAGTTACTCTACACAGAGAGGAAAATTCGAAGGAGCGATCGAGTGAAAGCCAATAAAAATAATCTCACTTTTCACTACCTTTATACGATCTTTATTAATCTAAAACTAAACTCATCGTGAATAAGGATAACTATCTACTATAGTTGTCTCAAGGTGATATATATAGCAACGTGTCTCATTGCATGTTCATTATTTTTAACGTTATTTGGTACATAAGATTGTGACACTTCCATCAAGCAATTCAGCCGCGGGACTACTGGCTGTGCGCACCCCCGCACCGTGCATGTGGCACCGTTTGCCGAAGTACCGCGAATTCAAGAGGCCAGTCCAGAGCCAGCCTAGGCTGGCTGATCAGGGTGGAGCAAGTGGTTGTGCGGACTGCAGGTCATTAATTTCCTAGGTCATTATTCCCTTCGTAACTTGCCACTCCATGCACGTGTAAAAAGGGGGTCGTGTGTTTTTGTGGCACAACATTATGGCGATAAAGTTGTAGAAAAATTACAATACTTACGTCGGTCGAAATACACGAAAGTTATGTTAACCAGGGAAGTGCACTTGTTAAGATAACTAGACATACAATGCCCTCATTGTTTTTAACAGGGCCGTCTAAATGCTACAGATAATAAGACATGGTATGACCTTCTTTACTGTGTATCCTCCAGGTTTTTGTGGCACATATGATCACCACGCGCCTATAGCCTGCTGCATGCAGTCTCCCGGGTATCAAAGCTGGCTACCATTCTGACCTCTCCGAAGATTCCCGAACTGGAAATTAATGCGAACGAGCCGTCGATCACTGGATATTTTATATTTGATAAAATGCAACTAAAATGATCACAAACTAACATGTGTTTATACGTAGATTTATTGTTTTGACTTTTGGCAACGGTTAGCACTACACCGTGATCGCGCACACAAAAGTTCTGTATAAAGGCAGTAACTAAAGTAGCATTCACTTTTTGAAATTCCCTCACGAGACCATTGCCAGGTGGTGGGCGATGATCATGCCCGTGTGTCAGTATTAGTTTTGTTTTCTTCTGCAGATGTTCTTTATTAATTTATCTCACCCTCCCTTTTTTTCTTGCCACTTCAATATTAAAGAGACATTTATATTCCTTACAGCATATCATTCGATAAACCAACCCTATCTAATCAGACAGATTCCTAATACATTTGTACATACATAATGATTACATACACTTATCAAGAAGCGAGAGGAAGTCGAAGTTTAGATCTGTGCAGTCCTACTCAACACAAGTCGCAGAACCTAAGAACGTCTAAACAGGTGACTTATTTACTACCTGTACCATATGTATCGGCTTTCCGAGAGAAATAGAAAGTTTCTGTATTTCCGTTGAATCCTCCCCCCCCCCCCCTCACACTCAGGAGACGAGTTTTCCCGGAGGGAAATTGCCGAGCCAGAAGCGTCGCCTTAGCGGACAGACGAGGAACTTCCGCAAGTTAGTGCAAATTCAGTGCCGAAACAATGCTATTATATATATGAATGGTGTTGTATAGAATAAAGGCGGAACTTGGAAGTGAATTGTAGTACCATTTTTCTTGCCGTGATACTGTTATATTATCCGCAATTTTGTGACAAATGTTTGTCTACACTTGTAGTGAAGTGTACCCAAATTATGCGTCATCATTCAAGTCATATATGTTTGTGTAACAAAACTCACTTCTTGTCCCATTTTAACTTTTGGGATGACCATAGACCAAGAATGCAGGTATCATCAGTGCGTTCTATCATTTTTTCTCGGGGCTTGACAGAAATTTCTTAAGGATGAAGGCAGTCTCGCATTAAGAAATCTTCATTACCTTACAAAGTAACATCCATACTTTTGACGTTTGATCTGTAGCGTTGTTTTATGTTCAACATTTTACTTGGCTTAGAGTACTTGATAAATGTTGCATCATACGAACAAAAGATGTATCCGTAGGGGATTATCTAGTGTCGGTCAGGTCACA
Organism: Branchiostoma floridae; assembly: GCF_000003815.2. Taxonomy (NCBI): domain Eukaryota; kingdom Metazoa; phylum Chordata; class Leptocardii; order Amphioxiformes; family Branchiostomatidae; genus Branchiostoma; species Branchiostoma floridae. The sequence continues at coordinate 16,508,221 of NC_049997.1, forward strand.
CTCAGGGTGTAAGATTGCACAGAATTAAAGATGAACTTAAATATATTTTGGTATCTTGGACTTAAAATTGTGTTCAAAAGTCGTTAATATCATTTGTGTAAAGTCACATTGATTTTGATTCTAGATTACGTAGTATTCAAGTAAGGATTTGTGTTTACTCTAGACTTAAAAGCTTGCAAAACAACATCTGGTTTGTATAAATCTGGCCAACGAATATCATCCTCAGACAAGAGGTATACCAGCGCCGCCAAAAGTAGTACCGCACGCTAAGTTTCTAGTAAATGTAATGCATTAGGTGTTCGTGTTTAAACTATCAAAACTATCACGATTTTCAGATTGTGTATATTAGGCCAGTATCAGAAGTTTCAGGAGGAGGATAGTTTTCTAAGATTCCTTGGTTGGTATGCAGCTGCGGAGGGATATGAACAGTACCTCGCGTCGGGACAACCACTTGTCAGTTGAAGAAGGAACGCTGCGAGGAGAGGTCATGGCTTCGTAAGTACCTACTTCTCTTTGTCCCATGACTTACTTTAATTTGGGATTCTTGCCCTTGTGTTTGCCACTTTGTGTACAATGAAGTTATGGTTACTTATCAAGGAGGTTAATATATAACCTTCTTGCTCTTATGTAGATGTCGACAACTTCTTGAGAAGATAGTTGAGCGATGCTGACGGCGGTTAGTAGTTGAACTACGCCTTGTTGAATGTAAAGCAATTGTGTCGGCATACCTTCAACATTTGACCCAAGCCTGTAATATTTGATTATAACCAACGTCCTGTATTATGCTGGTGATGTACGCCCGTAAAGTAATCCAAATACCTAAGAATGTGTGAGTCCGGCCGCCGCCGACATCTGTGATTGATTGTGTTGTTTACGTATTTCGCGGACGGAAACGGGAACTATCCCTATCTGCTCAAATGGATCATACAGCCTGACATCAAGGAGGCTTCAGTTTTAATAGCGAGAAACCTACTCTTTTATAAATACATTTTAGCCTTTTTTCTTCGTTTTCCTATTACCATCAGCATGACATGTGTTTTTGAAGGGTTTGTATGTATTATCTTATTAAATCTATACACGCAAGCTACGCGCCTGACTGCCAGACTGGGGGTAAATATAATTTGATATCGTTGATGGATGAAAAATGATAGAATATTTGTCTCCATTGGACGTCACGAAACAACTATGTACAATGTTATTTCTGGCTCTGTTGACGACTGTGGGCTGCCATGATTTCCCACTGAGTCTGACAGCGGGCCGGGACTGACCCGGACCATCCGGCTTGTCTGGTGCTGATTAAGCAGGGGGTGGCTGAGGAGAGACCGCGTGTGGTCGCCGGAGGTCAAAGCACAAAAATCTATTTTGTGTTTGTGATAGCATAGCTAATAAGAGAGACGGATGGAATGTCATTCAATTTGGCACAGTATGTTTTAGGTCGTGTCTTCGAAGACATTAGATTTTGGCTACCCCTTGCAACTGTTTATGGTACTGCTCGTGTTCTGGACAAGGGTGGTAGATAGCTCTTGTGCGCGGGACGAAATGACATATTTGTAGAACTCTCTAGTAGCCATTTTACCCCGGGAAAGGAAATTATGTCACACCTGCCTCCTGAATAAGAGGAGTATTTTAAGTTGGGTGAGTTTCCGTGTCCGCTGCTGTTTCTCTATGTCCCCTTTGGTGTATCCGTACTGATGTTTGTCATGTCGTCTGCCCGTAGCTGCGTGGTGATGCACGATTTTTCACTTTAACTGTTTATGTATATTGTACTAAATATAATTTATCAGATGAAGAAGGAACGCTGCGAGGAGTATTTATATATATATATAAATTATTAAAAAAACACCCCTTTATTGTCGCTATTGTGGGGCAGGCCGTAGTTATCATCGTGATATTTGGGTTGTTCGATAATAAGAATTTTTCAAGCAGATGTTGCGTCCTTGTAGCTGAAGTCACACAGCCTCTGTTTTCTGAGAGACCCAATGCCAAGCAGATGTTATGCTACACCGCACTGGTTACTCCGGGAAGGAGGGTCATCTCTACGTCCACTTTGCTACATTTGCATGTAAATTTTAGTTTAGCATGTTGTCTGTACGTGACGCGTTGTTTTTTCACGGTAATTGTTGGTATAAGTGATTTAACATTCCAGAAAGCACCCCATCTTGAAGGTATCTGCTGTCAATATACAATTTCTAGTCAGCGCTCCCCCAGCACACTTCGTTAAATCTCCAAGCAGATGTTAGCCGTTTGTGTATAGAAGGGTCGGATTTTGTTTGAGACTTCGATAGGGCATTGCCCAAGAAGCGGTTGAATGATCGTCATGATTTTTGGTATTTAGATAGCTTGGATAATGATTTATACAATTAAATTTAAACCATGCGAATCAACAGATCAACAGAGTTTATAAATCTGTTACATTTCATGATGGGACTCTCCAACATGACATATGTATCTGAGATAGAGATGAATATCGATTGAGATCGATAATGCAAATGATCTAATTTGCATAATCGATAAGTTAATAGTGGTAAATAATGGAAATGCATAAGGATAATACTCGGAACTGCCAGTATCGTTTCAATTGCTGATAATTTTGGCCTGTTGGTAACTTAGATGACTTAACCTCAGCCTGATTGACTGATTTGTACGGTGTATTTTTTCTGTTTTTGTGTTGTTACGAATTGACAAGAAAGACCATTATTACAATATTCATATCTGTTCTTTATTCGTGTTTTCTCTACAGCAGCTCCTGAGATGAACATTGTACAACATAATTAGACTGTGACGACTATCCAAATGGCGACTTAGTTCATGTTTGACACTAACAACCGGTCAACAATGATGCCACAGTTAGGTGGGTGATTTTGGAATAGTCCATTTTTTTGTATATCAGTATAGATATATGGGAACTTGGTTCTCAAGGAGTTTCCTTCGTCTGAGATGGATAGAATCTTCTGTCACATTTGTCAGCGTCTACTTGCTTCTGTACGTCCATTCTAATACTGTATTGTTAGTTCATATTCAGTTGTGATTTGATTGTTTATTTGTTTATGGGTGATTTTTGCCCAAAGTCGGAGACAGTGTCTCCTAGGTTCTGAATATTTCATCAATGGCAGCTTATGTAGACTGGAATATTTGTAGAAGTTAACTACTTGATTAGAAGGAAACCACCGTTTTTAGATACCTTACTATCGTTGCATCCGATTGTTAGAGGTCTTGCAGTATTGGATGGTTTTGCTCAGAGGGGAGGTCAGATCAAACCGCAGTGATCTCCAGGGATACAGCGACTGCCTTGCTGGTGGGAGGACATTACCGGTCAGTATGGTAGTGGGTGCGCCTGATTAAAGGAAACGCAGACAAACGCAGACATCAATGCAGACTTGTTGAAATATATCAATCAGCTAAGGTGATCAGGTTGAGATTTATAGTATATGAAACGGGCGATATATAGTATATGAAACGGGCGATGCGATCTCTGTGTTCTCTCTCGATCCCAACAGACGAACCATACGTACCGGACGAATGCGACAAAGACGAAGTGTTCCAGGCACCCTTACTGGGCCGTAGCCGTGTCCACCAGGACAGCGCAGCCTACACAACGTGCACATAGACCCCTACCACAACGAGGAAAGTTAACCGAGATCTTTCATTACATGTCTGTGAGACGAGCTGCGTCGCTGGAGGAGTATTGTGCCCTATGCCCTATATCAAGTCGGGAAAGAGGGAAGCCACACATCACCCAGAACAGCGCAGTCGACAGGAGGAAGGCAACGAGGGGGAGTGCCAGACCAGCAGCAGATCTAGAGCAGCCAATGAATAGCGCTGCTACAACCATAGTAAACCTAAAACTAGTTCAAGAATTCACTGACTGTTTTGAGTTGATTTATGCCACGACTATGTATTTTAGTGTATATTTGTAATAGATAATTTTATATGTACATCAAAGAACCATACATAAGCTAATTAATATCAACCTCAGTATTAACGGACCGATTCAAACCGGATTTGGATGTACGAATGGAGAAAACCCAATAGAAATATGTAATATATGTGCAAGTATTGTGTATGCAAGCTGTGACCGAAGTTAGTGGGGTCAGAATTATGTAGTAACGTCAGGCCACCTTTTACAGTCTCCCGTGCCCAGAGTACGGAAAGCCTAATGTCTCTTTATTCTAGCTGTGCTAATCTTTTAAGCGGAGTCTAAATGACATGGAATTACACATTGGTTTCATGTCTTCTTTGAAATATGTCACTTACTTATCTTACAAAATCAGACTTAAATTAATTCCAAACGACAACCATGTGAAAGCTTGTCATTCCATCTTGTAAAATGCGAAAGTATGTCGACAAAAATCTGTGACATATTGGTTTGTTTGATACGCCGAAATTGGAACACGAGATATAATGTATTTGTATGGAAGAGAGTTCAGTTCAGGAGAGAAAGAGATCGTCAGCTAAGAAGACCGGAGTTAGCGGGTCAGCACTACTAGTATGTGGTAACGTCAAACCCCTCAACAGTCTTCCGTGTCCAGTGTACTGAAAGCCTTGTCTCTGCGTTCTTCCTTTATTCTAGCACAGTCTTCAAAGCGAAATCTAAACAACATGCAATCCATTGGTTACCTGACTTGTTTGAAACATGTGACTTATTTACCTTTCAAAATCAGGCTCTACTTAATTCAAAACGACAACCGGTACCACGTGAAAGCACATTATTTCATATTCTATAAAAAGATATCGACAAAAATCTGTGACATATTGGTCTTCATTATTTTGTTGACCACGTAAAAGCATATCATCCAAAATTGTACCAAAGCTAAAAAAATATTCGAAAAAGCTGTGCTATATTGGTCTTTAATGTCTTCTTTAGAATATCTTATTTTTCTACCACTCAAAATAAGGCTCTCTAGAACTCTAAAAGACAACCACTTGGAAGCATTTCATTCCATATTGTAAAAAGTAAAAGCTATATAAGTAATAATGGCAAGAACGGGACATATTGGTCTTCATTATGACATTCATAAATCATGCGAAACATCTTAATAATCTATAACAGTGTACGGCTTATGATATGCAAGGAGTGCGTCATTCCTGGCTATGTGAAAAGATAGTTCCCTTAAATCATTAACTCTGTCACAAAGAATGCCTAAACAAAGAAAATAAACAGTTAGAAATAGTCTTCAAGTAACGTTACCACTGTATCAAAATACGGCACCCCTGAGGTTTAGCCAAAAATCAATTCCCAAGGGAATGCATTCGTGCAATTTTCTAAATTCTTTCAAAGCGATCGTAATACTGTAGAAAATGCCTCCGTCCCTGAGACGTCGCCAAAAAACCTCTCCTTGGAGAGTATATGCTTCGTCCCTAGTCTGAGGTTCGGCCGCATTACACACGTTGTGCTGTGAGCCATCGTGCGGGTATGAGGTGTATTGCAGGCTGAGTTGTGGAAGTTGATGAATCATACAACACTGATCCCCAAAATAAAATAAAAACCGCCGGAGCATCTACTAGCATTGTCTAGAATACCATGTTCGTAATTCTATCCGTGCACCCCACCTTCCCTCGGGCGGGACCATTCCAGACAGGGTGATTCTAAAACCGGGCGACTGACAAATCCTTCAATGCGTTTGCACTCGACTGCCACCAACAGACTCTCTTTAAAATGGATTCATAGACTTGAAAAATTATGTTTATAGTCAGTCTTTGGTGTTAAAACGCATTGTGCAAGTACATGAGTAAGTAGACCACCCCCTTGGTCGGGTCCTCTCAAGGCACGGCGTTTCACTTTATTTGCAAGTTTTTTGCGTGCGTGTTCGCGTTCGCCGTGTGCCACGCAACAGCCTGCCACAATCTTCAGAACCATTCCCCCGAATGCTAATTCCTCCGGAAATTATCCGAGATGCAGCAGTCTGACGCGAGGGAAGACAGGAAAACCTGTTACAAGTTGTTGGTGACATGCACACAGACATGTTCCAATCCTGGCTGTAGAAAGGTGTATTCTGTGTACCAAAGGGACGACCATTTGAGGGCAGTTTTGTGAGTTTTAAACACTTTTTACAGTACGGTTGTTTTTACCGAGTTTCTGCTACTCTGCTACCTATTGCGCCATTGCAGGTGGTATACATGTACGTACCAGTAGTGATCCTCGACCAGGCAGATATGTTTAGGGTAGCACGGGATATGTTTTTGTGTGTGTTCCTTCCGTTTGTGTCTAGCAGCCCCCTTAACTAATAACTGGGGGCGGGGGTATAGATATTCTCCTAGTAGAGGTTGGGATAGGAGTGGCCGGGATTTGATATCGCTCCCTCACCTCACCCGTCTGCCTCAAAACAGAACTCACTCTTACACCTTGGTGAGGGGAGGGAGCGGCATTGAAGATCCGGCCACTACTACGACCACCCACCACCCCCGCCCCCACACCCGAACTCTGCTTGGAGAATAGGTAATCAGACTTAACTACCACCAAACAGCCACCTTAACTATCGGCTGGAGGGGGGTAGGGACTTTTCTAATGAGGGGTCAGAGGGGGTGGGGGCTTATATATAGGGAACATCAATTGTACTCGAGCTCTATGGTTTATATCGACGGTGTGTCCTCTTTTGTGTCTTGCAGTAACTGGGGGCAGGCCGCAGGGTTAACAGAGACTTTTGTTTTGATTCAGAGATCATTGAGTGGTAATCTTGAAACCCGTAGATCCTTCAGGTTTAGTGTGTATGTGTGCCCGTATGGTCGTCGTTTCTTATAAACGAAATTTTCTATTAAGGTTACTGGGTCTAAACAGCAAGTTTAGGGAGCGGTCACATAGGTCGTGCGATCGTCGTCGATCGCTATCTTCGGGCATTTTGGAGGACAAAAATAGACGTCTGCTGCAAAGTTCGCCTGACGGCCCCACCCTTTACTAGCGTTGTCTGGAATCGAATGTAGTACGCAACAGTCTATTGTGTCATACATAACCGCGCGTCGGTTGTCACGGTGCCAATTCACATATTTGCGGCAATTGCAAGTTTCCTCAAACTTGCACAGGCGGGACCATTCTAGGAAGGGGGGATCCTGAAATCCGACTGACAAACCCTTTAATTCTCTTGCACTGTATCGACAGCCGCCAACAGAACCTCTACAGAAAATAATTTATCGAGTAGCGAATAATGTTTATAGTCAGTCTTTGGTGTTAAAACGACTGATCCTTGTGTTTTAGTAAGTATGCCACCTTGGTCGGGTTCCCTCTTCCTCAATTCTAGTCGCTTTGCCGGATCATATGCGCGAATTCGAAGTCCGCGGCAGCAATTGCAAATCGTATTCGTCGTGAGCCACGCTCGCAAAACAGCCTGTCACAATCACTAGTAACATTTTTTCTTATTAATATCCGACATGCAGCAGCCTGACGCGAGGGAAGACAGGAAAACGTGTTACAAGTTGTTGGTGACATGCACACAGACATGTTCCAACCCTGGCTGTAGTAAGGAGTATTCTGTGTGCCAAAGAGCCGACCATCTGCGAGGGCACCACGTTCAGGTGAGCCAGTATTTGCTTCATTTCATTTTCAGTCTTTTATGAGTCCTTTACTGCCACAAACATCAATATTTAAAAGTTGTTTCTTTGTCTGAGCCTCTGCTTAATTAGTAAAAAGAATAACTACTGAAAACCTTCGTATTGTCAAGCGTCCACTCATGAACAGATAATTGCGGCTGTTAATCAACTGGCAGTTGCCGCTGTTACTACCAGTCTAAATTATAAACATGTTTCAGTATTTTTCCGTATCTTTCTTTGTAAGGGTGCTGCGGTGGCTGTGCCAAACAATACCGGTCCTGTCGCTCAAGAAACACCGGGAGTCCTGACCGTTACCACCACCTGTCCGTACTGTGGGCACGTCATAGGAGTTCCTGTCTTCTACAGTGGGCATGAAGAACAGGTATGTAAAGAATAGCGTATCTTTTTCATATCTGCCGATACTAAAGAAAATCTTTCATGTATGAAACGTCAAATAAATATGGCTTGCATGGGTGCTATTACTAGTACTTTGTCAGTAGCCCAATCGGTGTAACCACACAGTTCTAAAGATTGGATCACGTGGTCCTTTCCTGTATGTTTTGCTGTTTCTTACTTTTCATTGACACAAATAGTGCGGCATTGATTGTGAACTTTACCATCACGGAACTTTATGGGTTTAGTGTGGCTGTTCGACCCAAAATGCAAGCGAAATATTAATCTATAATAATCACTATCATATCGTAACACTCTGGATTTGTAAATACACTTTTAACCTCCAAAGCCGTAAACGTTAACTTGTTTTACAGGTAGGGGACCATGAGACTGACAAGGGGAGTCCGGTCCGTGAGGAGACTGGACAGTAGTGGACAGGCGTGACCCCCGTACTCTACAAGCAGTCCGGATGATTTTTTATGTGTTTTGATAGAATTTTATTGTGTGGGCTTTCTATTCTGTACTGTTTCCCTCATGTCCTCGCCCTTTACGGTAACACCTCAACTTATGATCAGACACAGGAAATATTCTGATCATTCAAAAAATACTTCTACTTGAAGTCATGAAATCTTTTTTTTGTCCCATGCTGGTCATTGAGTCAAATACAGTTCTAATATGTTTGGATATTGACAACAGATTAATAAACTACTTATTAGGGACTTACACTTGTACTGTTCATTCTCGTTTTCGTATGAATTGTTTGTATGTGTTTGTGTTTCACTGCGGAACGTAGGATCAGTTATATGACTAATATTTATTGTCTGCTTTTGGCAAAGAATGTATGGCTCTCTTTATGTCATGTACGTCTAAAATGACCGTACATACCGGTGGCAGCCAGTGGCTGCAACCTTAGGTGAGGAAGACAAGACATCTTCAAGTAAGACGTCCTAGGTCTTTCTCCGTTGCTCAACAGCGTAGGAGAACTACAAGTGTAATATTTATACATGTATGATATTTATTACACTATACTAGGCTTGTGAATTATGTAACAATATAAAAGTTATAAGTGACATTGGCGCTTTGTTTAAAGGTGGTGGGAAGGAGACAGTGCGCCGGTTTTGTTGTTTCCAATCACATGTGCCGAGAGACAATAGAGTTCAGACCATGCTTTGGTCAGTCTGTAGTTGGGTGACAGCGTCTGCTGCGACTGTACAGTCCAATACCAGTACATATGTTATAACCGCGGGGGCAATTGGCATAGTGCACACGGGGAAAAGGAAGTCGCAAGTTGCATAGCAATACGTCACTGGGCGGGACCATTCTGGGGAGGGCGGGATACGGAAGTCCGACTCAGACAAATGCTTCAGTCATTTTGCACTGTGTCGACTGCCGCTAACAGCCCCTCTTCAAAAAGGATGCATAGAGCAGAAAATATTGTTTAAAGTCCGTGTTTCACGTGAAAACGTCTGGTCCAAGTGTTTCAGTATGTGGAATACCCCCCAATCATGCGCATACCGTGCCACAGTCTCATCACTGTACGAGTGTATCCGGTGACAACTTCCACCACACCAATACTCAGCGTTTGTCTCGCGTCACGCACACTGACAGCCTGTCACAATATTCAGTAACATTCCCCCGAATGATAATTTCTCTGGACAATATCCGAGATGCAGCAGCCTAACGCGAGGGAAGACAGGAAAACTTGTTACAAGTTGTTGGTGACATGCACACAGACATGTTCCAATCCTGGCTGTAGGAAGGTGAATTCTGTGTGCCAAATTGAAAGGGATGACCATTTGAAGGGGCATAACGTCCAGGTGAGCCAGTGTTTGCTTCAATTCATTTTCAGTCAGTTCTAGGAGTCTTTTTTGCCCATAAACAGTAATTTTGAAAAGTTGTTTCTTTGTCTGAGTGTCTGCTTAATTAGTAAAAAGAATAACTACTGAAAACCTGAGTAATGCCAAGCTGTATCAAAGCCTAACATATTTACTCTCCAAGCAGAGGTTAGGCTCCGGCTGTTTTTTAAACTATTTTTTAGTCGTTTTTATCGGGCTTTCTTTTTTTATTTTATTTTATATATCTTGCTGTGTCAAAACCTAACTTGGCTGGCGTACTTCAAGAAAAATAAAAAATAAACGATAAAAACGACTAAAAAACGTTAAAAAAACAGCCGGAGCATAACCTCTGCTTGGAGAGTGAACATATTAGGAGTGATACAATACACCCACTCATGCATGTATAAAAACACCAGGGGAATATACCTGCCGGGCATATATATCCGAGTAGATGTTGGGGGTACGGGATATGTTTTCCTCTCTAGATCTGTCATTTTCTACGTCAAACAGCCTCCTTGAATAGTGACTGGAGGAGGGGGTCTTTATAGGGAACTTCAAGTGTACTTTGGATGAGGATGGCGGTTGTTTATGTTGCTTCCAGCCTAAATAGATGTTTGTTTATTACATGTCCAATATTTCCCGTATCTTTTGCACTGTAAGGGTGCGGTGACTATGCTGAACAATACTGGTCCTGTCGCCCAAGAAAGACCGGGACCCCTGACCGTTACCACCACCTGTCCATACTGTGGGCACGTCACATCAGTTCCTGTCATCTACAGCGGTCATGAGGAACAGGTATGTAAAGACTAACCTATCTCTTATACAATACGGGTGACAGAAAACCTTGCCTGTCACAAGCTTTTTGCTGCTAAGTACCTTTCAATGACACAAACAGTGTGGTTTTGATTGTGAAAGTTTATAATCTCAGAACTGTATGGGTTCAGTTTGACTGTTCGACCCCAAAATGCAAGCGAAATATTCATTCTGTAATAATCACTATTAATATTGTAACACTCTGGATGTATAAATACACTTTCAATGTCAAAAGCCATAAATATTAAATTGTTTTCCAGACAGGCGGCCATGAGACTGACAAGGGGAGTCCGGTCCGTGAGGAGACTGGACAGTAGTGGACAGACATGACCCCCCGTATACTCCAAGAGTCCGGCTGATTTTTGATGTGTTTTGATAGAATTTTATTGTGCGGGCTTTCTATTCTGTACTGTTTTCCTCATGTCCTCGCCCTTTACAATAGCACCTCAACTTATGATCAGGCAAAGGAAATATTTCTGATCATTTAAAAAATACTTCTGCTTGAAGTGTTGAAATCATTTTGTGGTTCTATATAGACCATCGAGTCAAAGACAGTCCATCTAGCCCTGCCCTCAAAGAAACAAAATCTTCAGAAGTAAAACTGCCGTACAATTTTAGATAGGAATACTTTGTCCGTAGTGTTACATCATACAAGCAAAAGAAAATTATTTAAACGTATTTCATACTTTTAAATATCCTAGGTCAATACTTTAATATCTTTTGTTTGATTTTTTTACTCCCTTTATTGGGCAAGTAATTTGATTGTTTGATCTGTATTATGTTTTATTTGTTTATTATGTTCAAAGTTTTTGATACCAAGTATGCAATTCGACATATTTAAACAGTTTTAATATGTTTGGATATTGACAACAGATTGATAAACTAATGATAGAGACTTCTATATACTTATGCTGTCCAATTATTGTTTTGCATAAGTTGTTTGTGTGCCATTGCGGAACGAAGGATCCGTTATATGACTAATATTTATCGTGTGCTGTTGGCAAAGAAGGCGTGGCTCTCTCTTGTAACTTGTAAATCTTTATGACATGCAAGTCTATTAAAAATGACCGTTTCGCACCTTCGATATATGGACCTCCTCCGTGGCGCAAGCGGTAACGCAATCCTGCATGCCGTGGATCCGTGGGCGGGGGTTCGATCCCTGCTATATGCCGGAAATTGAGTTGTCATCTTGAGTATTGCAGGCTTCCCTTATAAATATACAATACGACATAGTAGTTGTAGCGAGATGAAGCCAGTGCAGCGGTTGCAACGTTCACCTGACTTATTAGAGGAAGACAAGAAAACCTGTTTCAAGTAAGACTTCCTAGCCTAACTCCATTGCTCAACAATTGCATATACTAGGACTACATGAATGAATGAATGAATGAATGGATTTTATTGTTCAACAATCGCACAGGGTATGGCAAGCAATAACAACTAATAGCTATACAGACAACGGCACTACTAGGCTACATACATACATACTAATTTTAAGCTAAAAACGTGCATGTACTGAAAACAATGATTGTAATTGTTGAGAAAATAACATACAGCAAGCACAAGATGTAACCATAAGCTGGTTATGGCATTTTATGCAATTTCTGTAGTCATTTTCAGCTGTGTGGATATAAAGAAAGACAAAAAACAAGTTTCAGCTTTCAACAAAAAAATGTTTTCTTCATTCAAACATTAAAATCATGCACAGACTATTAATCAGCTAGCATCATATGATGACACTATTATATAATTATTTGGATCTCTCTGCTTCATCTCTATATTCCCACAGATTTTGAGTATTCTTATGCACTAGCACATTACCAGCATCATCTGGGAGGGAATCATCAGCAACATTACCCTCTGACTTCATTGTGAAATAAATAAAGATTGGGAAAATATTGGTGTCTATATCTGTATGTTGTTTGTTTTGTCTTCTCATATGCAAAGCATGGTTACATTCTAATATGATATGGCAAAACTTCAGACAGCATATCAAAATAATCGCTTCTTTTTTATCTAAAGGTACAGTCTTTTTTTTAAAGTAATCTTAAGTCACACTGTGAATGAATTGAGGTACTCTAAGCACCAGCCTAACAAGAGGGAAGACAGGAACACTTGTTACAAGTTGTTGGTGACATGTTCCAATTCTGGCTGTAGGATTCCAGGAGTATTCTGTGTGCCAAAGGGCCGATCATATGCAAGGGCATGCGAGACAGTGTACACTTCCTTAAAGTTTAAACTGGGTTTAATTTCTGTGATTTCCAGTCAGTTTTACGAGGCTTTTCTCCCGCAATCAGCAATTCTGATAAGTTGACTTTGTCCTAAGTTTCATGGTGTGTTACGCCATAGAACGGCTGCCCGACGCGGTTATACAGATACAGTAGCTGGTTTTGTTACACCTATGGGTAATCTCCAAGTAGATCCTACGGTAGCATAAGATAGTATCAAAAGCTGCCAGAGGAATGCTACCGGCCTTAGAGCGTGTATGCTCCCTTTTGCCGGGTATACTTCTTGACCAGGTTTGATACTATCTTACGGCACCATAGGATCTGCTTGGAGATTAACATGTGTGGTTACAACACCTATATAGATACAGAAGCTAGTGCATTACACCGAAGGGTAGTTAGACCGGCTATACAGATACAGAAGCTGGTGTGTTTTTATTAAGTTATTGTTCTCCAATACAGTGGAAGGTAAGGCGAAACTCTACACCGAAGGGTGGTTATACCGCGGCTATACAGATACAGATACAGAAGCTAGTGTGTTACACCGAAGACTGGACTGTACTTCCGGTCATATCGTCCTTACGAGAAACAAGAAATCTTTTTAAAAAAGCTGTGCCTTGCCGCGTGGTAGGAATATCGTCAGGAAAAGCAAGGAGGTTAAAGAATCACTTTAACCTCCTTGGGAAAAGGTAGGTCGGCACTTCAAGCCCGGCAAGGCAAAATGCTGTGCCTTGGCGTGCAGTAAGGAGAATTTTGAGCAAAAATACCGCAGAATTATGGTTAGAAAACCCAAGGAGCTTTTATCCTTGGAAAACCCCACATTTTATTATTTCAGGGGTCCCTGGTCCAATTTAAAAGAAATAATAAGTGTACCGTCCAAAATAAGAACGTAGCGGGTGGATTCTGCGGCTGAAAAAAATAAACGTAACTGTTACCTAAACATGCACTCTTGAAAATGCAGACCAAAAAGTCCCAAAGGTGGGTTTTCATGGTTCTGGTCGCATGACGAAAATATTCTTATATCAAATGGATGTTATAAAAAGGTAAAAGGACAATTGAAAAAAAAAAAAAACTTTCACTAGGCGGGTTCGAACCGGGGTCGGCAGTGTGGCGACTAATCACGCTAACCACTACGCCATGCTAACATTCACAGTAGCAATTTGTATTAACAGGTATCCAAATCTAAGGCATAACTTGAATACGTCCGTTCATTCCAAGATTCAAAGATTCTAATGTCTAATCCTCCGAAAAATGTCTAAACAACTGTTACTTATGTGAAAAGTTTGTAATGAGACGAGAGCCTGGCAAAATAATGTCGGGAAAGGCATGTTACAAGCTCTGATTGGCTGGCTGGAATCTCAGTGTGTCAATAGCCTGTTTAGGCTATAGGCACACTCAGTGTGTCAATAGCCACAGCGATATAACAAAATGATCCTAAATATTATCTATTGCGACTTCTCGTGTGACGTTTTGAGCTGGCGCTCTCCTAAACTCACGTTAGCGTTTTGCTGCGGTCTCGGAAGGCCTCTCCAACGTTTTGATGACGTCATGGCTACTTATATATTCACATACAATTTATTAGCCTGATTTGGAAATTGTTTCATCTTTATGAATAGCTAATGCAATTCTTGTTGCGAGATAATGCACTTGATTTTATGTCACTCCAAATGAATTTGGAATTTTACCATACAAACGCTTCATTTATTCAATGTAACCAAATATTAAATGCTTTTAGAACCGACCGCAAACAGAAACAAATACGTAAAATGGACGGTTTAAAATTCAACAGGGATGTACCATTGTCTGCCTGAGCCGTCAAACTTGTCCATGAGAAAGGCGATTTGGAAGGGCCTTTGAAAGGGTCTTTGGAAGAGCAAGGTTAACAGGTCCGTCTGTCCGTCCAAGGAAGAAAGCTGGCGTAAAGCCTTGCCTGGCGGCAAGGCAAAAATCACTACTACGCTCTACCATCTGTATATGTACACTACACGTTCAAGATGCTAGTCTCCAAGCAGACCGGTGTCTTAGAGATAGTGTCAAAGCTGGCCAAGAAGTATAGCCGGCCAACTTGAGTCAAACGGGCACCGGCTATACTCCTTGGCCAGCTTTGTTACTATCTCTAAGCCACCGGAGACTACAAGATGCCTTGTATCTTTGCTTTTAGGACCAAGGTACAGCCGCTGCAGTACCTAGTAGCACGACAGGTGTCGCTCGAGAGAGACCGGGAGCCCTGACCGTCCTCGCCACCTGTCCGCACTGTGGACACGTCACAGGAGTCCCTGTCATCTACAGGTGCCACGAGGAACAGGTATGTAACAAAAGGACCGTAACAAAAACCACACCATATATTCAAGACCGCGCAATAGTTATCGAAAAGTTTTAAAAAAAAAGTGTTTCAAGCTATTTTCCAAGCTATTTTTCCCCTCCAATGACACAGTGTGGTTTGGAGATGACTACTACTTCATTCATTCATTCATTCATTCATTCAGACGTAAATTGTCTTCGTTAACATAATACGTGTACAGTATTGGGGTGGCAACTACAGACGTAGTAATTATAATGAATTCAACGCAAATTCTTTGTTAAAATAATACATGTCCAGTTAAACCTTGATTTGTATTACAGGCAGGTGGTCATGAAACCGAGAAGGGGAGGCCCTTCCGTGAAGAGAGTGGACAGCCGTAAACACGCCTATTCTGTACAATAACGGCTGCTGGAGTCGAAGATGTCTTCTACATAATATAGATGTTTGCAATGTATTGTAACTTGTAGAAATGATATCTACATATATCTATATAAGTGCAGCTAGGCCGCTAATGCAAGCATTTTTCTTATTGAAACAATTTCCTTTATTCCCTTGGATAATTATGTACTTAGGACTTGATACCCAGATACATGTATGGGGACGGACTGTTAATGATATTACTGTACAATTAATGGACTGACAGATTTCTTGGACACTTCAACGTATATCTTCATTGTGATGGTTTATTCCATTCGTTTGCCCGAGAGCGTAAATACATGCATGGAGCCGATATAAATAAGCCGATAAATAGTCGATGTGAATACAATGATACAATCAATCAATAGTTCCTATTCTACATTAAAGTAAAGCTAGCTTTGCAATTGCTTTGTTGGGTTTAACCTCTTTTCAGCCGTTAAGGATATATCTACACACTTGTTTTTGATAGCTTGAAAGTTCAGAAAAGGACATATGACAAAGAGTCGATGTACGATGTAGTTATCTACGGGAAATTGTTTTCGCGTGGACTACATGTACGTTTATCAACATACAATACGTCACAGTTATAACCAGAGGCAGACAGTGGTGAGGAACACAAGAAACGTGTTTCAAGTAAGACGTCCTAGATCTAGCTTAATGTGTGTATACGCGTGTACAGTGTAGGACAACTAAAGTGTATACATTTTTCACAAATTAAATGATAATGTTATATCAGGCTTGGAAATCATGTGTAAACAATAGGAAATTAAACGGGACATACGTCGGTGTTGTTTTCAGTCACATGTCTTGAGAGACAATGAAGTTCTCGCCATGGTTGGTCAGTTCGTAGTTGGGTAACATCCGCTTGCTGTGACTGTAAGGTGTGAGACTCTAGGGGTGACAACACAGTTACAATATATCACAGTAACACATGCAATCCTATGGAGAAGTGGAGGAAACAAATTGTCTCAACAATTAAAACTTCCAGGTTTCAGCCATACTTTTGTGAAACTCACCCTCAAAATCAAATGCTGTTCACTGATTAAACTCATTAGCAAGAATCTCTATGCGACTGGTCTGCACATTCAAACTTATCAAAGAAAGCACTGTTCCTTTAGGGGGCACGTACACCTCAGTTTATTGGGCCTCTTACCTGCTCCACCTGAATAAAAATAGTCGTCCTGTCTCTACTACTCAAGTGCTATACGTCACTATTACGTCACTATTAGCCCTCCGCGCGGTTGGCACAGCTCGCGCTACTCCTGGCTTTCCCTGCCCCTCTCCTCGATCGCGGCGGGACCATTCCGAGCAGGGGGAACCTGTCGTACGACTGACAAATCCTTCAATGCGTTTACACTAGCTCGGTCGACTGCCGCCAACAGATATTCTTACACACAGGATTTTTATGATAGAGATTGATCTTTATGGTCAGTGTTTGTTGTTAAAACTCCTGGTTCAAGTGTTTGAGGGAGTGGAACACCCCCGGCTACCTCCTTTTGGTGGTCCCCTCCATCCCGCCGTACCCAGTGCCCCACACTTACGCTCCTGTTCTACAGTGTCTCAAACTTACGCGCCGCCGACATTACCACAACGATTGTGGGGCATTCAGTATCACTCTCCCGAATTCCTCTGGATAATACCCGATATGCAGCAGCCTGACACGAGGGAAGACAGGAAAACTTGTTACAAGTTGTTGATGACATGCACACAGACATGCTCCAATCTTGGCTGTAGGAAGGTATATTCCGTGTGCCAAAAGGCCGATCATCTGCGAGGCCATTATGTCCAGGTGAGGCAGTACTTTATTAACTAGTTTCTTCGATTTTCGTTTTATGAGACTTTTCTCTCCTACAATGTATGTATGTATGTATGTGCATAGGACAGGAGCTGGCCCCTCCTACGGTGGTGCCGGGATCGTAGAATTCGGCCAAAAAAATCGGGAAATTGGCCAGGGAAAGAGTCCATGTTTAGGTTCATGTTTCTCTGCCGGTAGCAAACCTCCCCATGCAAATTATTCTCCCTATAATAGCGTAGTCAGTCTGGTAGAGACTGCTGGGAGTACTCTCCAAGCAGAGGTTAGGCTCCGGTAGTTTTTTTAACGTTTTTTAGTCGTTTTTATCGGGCTTTCTATTTTGTATTTTTTTTTTTTTTTGCTGTGTAAAAAATACGGAGCCTAACCTCTGCTTAGAAAGTATGCCGGGAGAACAATCTGCCGGCAGAGTGGCTACCAGAGGAGTTGGCGGCCGCGGAAACATAACCTAAGCGAGGAGTGACTCCCCTAGCCAGTTCCCCCATTCTTGGACGAATTCTACGATCCCAGGCCTGGTGGAGGTTACTGCTTTTCCGCTTTTGTGCCGAGCTACCTCCACAAGTACACATGTTACATGTGTAACGTTTTCCATATATTTCTCGGTAAGGCTGCGGCGGCTGTGCCGAACAACACCGGCCCTGTCGCACAAGAAACAACGGGACCCCTGACCGTTCTCGCCACCTGTCCGTACTGTGGGCACGTCACTAGAGTTCCTGTCTTCTACAGCGATCATGAGGAACAGGTTTGTCAAGACTAACGTATTTTGTATTAGTGAACACGCAAAAGAATATCAAAAGGCTTGTATTTTGCGGTATGTATCCCAAATACCCGGGTATACAATACCCAGGGGATCGCAATGGGCCCCATTCAGTCATTAAAGCCCCCCCCCCCCCCCCCCTCACATTAGGCGAAAATCGATCGTCTGCGAGCTCTAAATTACGACAAGGCATAACCTGACGGCCAACGAAGAAATGGCAGAGTTCCCCCCTTCCCGTCAGGGTCATGCCTCCTTGTAATTTAGAGCTCGCAGACACGTCGTCCGACCGATTTTTGCCTAATGTGAGGGGGGTACTTTGTAAAGACACGTAGAGTTTCGAAAAGCTAACGTCGAGTCTTCTATTTGTATTTTACAGACAGGTGGCCATGAGACTGACAAGGGGAGTCCGGTACGTCAAGAGACTGGACAGTAGTGGACAGTCACCCTCGTACCCAGCGTCGGGAAGAAGCCCTAGGTCTAGATCGTACCCGGGATTTTCGCCTCAAGCTCAATAGAATAAAGTCTTTTGAATTCATAGCTGTCACTTTTTGTTTTGATTCAGTGCTAATCTTGATAACCTTAGATCCTTAGTTGTGTGTGCGTGACCGTATGGACCTTTCTTATACACGAGGTTACACTAACACCAGTGCCTATAAAACAGCAAGACTTACACACACCAGTTTCCCTGGCCCAGGGACCCTCAGCTTAGCACGTCACCGGAACGTACTGCGCCTGCGCGAAAAGTATAGACATGCTAAACCCCCGGTTTACTAAAGGGCCGCGTTTAAGAAAGTACGTGCGTATATAAGGGTAAAACTCCGTGTACGTTTTACATGAAACCATGTCTCTAACATATACTGTGCAACAAGCGGGATTTTAATGCAACGTTGACCAAAATAAGCCCCAAACTACCAGGGTTTGCGCAGGCGCAGTACGTTCCGGTGACGTGCTCCTCAGCTTAGTTTTACGCATATTTAATAAATTATCAAGATGAGCCACGCTGGCTCACGCGAGACCGGGGCTGTCACGTGTCATTTATCGCGAGACCAAGATGGCCGACTGCATAGCAACCAGAGCTAGTGGGGAGGGGCTGCTAAATCGAATTGCCCATTCCCTACATGGTTAAGCCATGTCAAACAATCACTTAAAAACACATTTACCTACATTTCAAACCTCAAGTCTTTACCCCCACTGCAAAGCTGGATTTGTTAGGTTTGCTTTGGTTCAAAAAGCCCGAGTTCAACTCCGGCATTTTAACGAGCTACAGCCAGATGATTGTCATGATGTCAGGATTGCACCCCCTCCCCTAATGGATCAGTCCATGTGCCAGTCTCGAATATGAAGGTCACTCATAGGTCAAAGCATGCCAAAGGTCACAATTTTTGGCAAGATTTTAAAAATATACATGCTTCAGTCACTCTTGCAGAAATATAGACCTTTGTGATCGAAATTTGCCCAGGGAAAAAAATTATCTAAAAGAAACAGGCTAAGGGTAGGCACTGGGCACTTTCTGCGCAGCTCCGGAAAACAACTCCCTCCCCTTACAGGTAGCACAGCAAGGTGATTGATAGATCTCTACCCCCCTGGCTGAAACACTGAGGGGGTGTGATGATATTCCCAAAATATGAAGTTCATTGATTGTTCCCTTGGGAATTGAGAGGCAGAACCATACCCTGCCAATGGGCCCTATGCTGTAACTTGTATGTCACTGGGGCAGTCACTGCTAAGATCACATGACTTTTCTCAAATTTCAATGTTGCTTGTCAGATTACAACTGTCAATTAGCACTCACCATATCCTGTTCTACTACTTTGATGTGAAATTTCAACTTTGCAATAGAAATTTTTCTTGTTTTTACAACTTTTATATCAGGTACCTTACCAGCAAAACCACAACATATACATACAAAAAGACCAAAATAAACACCTGTGAAGTTCATGCATACACCAAATCCTTTTTATTTGACTTGGAGTACTAGCCAGTACTACATTTAGGACAAATCAGGCAATACAACTTCTTGTTTTGGCTTCTGTAAACTCTAAAATGACCATATCTGTGTGCTGGGGGGGGGGGGGGGGTCCCAGGCAGCCACTTTTTGATTGATAGGTCTTCATTGAGTAAGAATAGTATGGTATAAACCTAAATGAATCACTTAGTCCATCATTTTCAATAACTCCATACCACATTTGCACTCATCTAAGCTCTCCCAGCCACTTCTGACAGCTTTGATCATCCATTTTCACACTGCTCTATATGTACATAATGGATATTGCAATGGTATCACACTTTTGACAAAAAACAGGCACAACAATGCTCCCACATTCCCCAAATGGGGTCAAAATATACTTCTTGATAATGTTGAGACATGATTTACCACATCTAACAATAAAAAAGTTGAGGATGGGTTAATATATACATTTTACTTCATTCAGTTCAGGGGAGGGGCTGCTAAATCGAATTGCCCATTCCCTACATGGTTAAGCCATGTCAAACAATCACTTAAAAACACATTTACCTACATTTCAAACCTCAAGTCTTTACCCCCACTGCAAAGCTGGATTTGTTAGGTTTGCTTTGGTTCAAAAAGCCCGAGTTCAACTCCGGCATTTTAACGAGCTACAGCCAGATGATTGTCATGATGTCAGGATTGCACCCCCTCCCCTAATGGATCAGTCCATGTGCCAGTCTCGAATATGAAGGTCACTCATAGGTCAAAGCATGCCAAAGGTCACAATTTTTGGCAAGATTTTAAAAATATACATGCTTCAGTCACTCTTGCAGAAATATAGACCTTTGTGATCGAAATTTGCCCAGGGAAAAAAATTATCTAAAAGAAACAGGCTAAGGGTAGGCACTGGGCACTTTCTGCGCAGCTCCGGAAAACAACTCCCTCCCCTTACAGGTAGCACAGCAAGGTGATTGATAGATCTCTACCCCCCTGGCTGAAACACTGAGGGGGTGTGATGATATTCCCAAAATATGAAGTTCATTGATTGTTCCCTTGGGAATTGAGAGGCAGAACCATACCCTGCCAATGGGCCCTATGCTGTAACTTGTATGTCACTGGGGCAGTCACTGCTAAGATCACATGACTTTTCTCAAATTTCAATGTTGCTTGTCAGATTACAACTGTCAATTAGCACTCACCATATCCTGTTCTACTACTTTGATGTGAAATTTCAACTTTGCAATAGAAATTTTTCTTGTTTTTACAACTTTTATATCAGGTACCTTACCAGCAAAACCACAACATATACATACAAAAAGACCAAAATAAACCCCTGTGAAGTTCATGCATACACCAAATCCTTTTTATTTGACTTGGAGTACTAGCCAGTACTACATTTAGGACAAATCAGGCAATACAACTTCTTGTTTTGGCTTCTGTAAACTCTAAAATGACCATATCTGTGTGCTGGGGGGGGGGGGGGGGGTCCCAGGCAGCCACTTTTTGATTGATAGGTCTTCATTGAGTAAGAATAGTATGGTATAAACCTAAATGAATCACTTAGTCCATCATTTTCAATAACTCCATACCACATTTGCACTCATCTAAGCTCTCCCAGCCACTTCTGACAGCTTTGATCATCCATTTTCACACTGCTCTATATGTACATAATGGATATTGCAATGGTATCACACTTTTGACAAAAAACAGGCACAACAATGCTCCCACATTCCCCAAATGGGGTCAAAATATACTTCTTGATAATGTTGAGACATGATTTACCACATCTAACAATAAAAAAGTTGAGGATGGGTTAATATATACATTTTACTTCATTCAGTTCAGGGGAGGGGCTGCTAAATCGAATTGCCCATTCCCTACATGGTTAAGCCATGTCAAACAATCACTTAAAAACACATTTACCTACATTTCAAACCTCAAGTCTTTACCCCCACTGCAAAGCTGGATTTGTTAGGTTTGCTTTGGTTCAAAAAGCCCGAGTTCAACTCCGGCATTTTAACGAGCTACAGCCAGATGATTGTCATGATGTCAGGATTGCACCCCCTCCCCTAATGGATCAGTCCATGTGCCAGTCTCGAATATGAAGGTCACTCATAGGTCAAAGCATGCCAAAGGTCACAATTTTTGGCAAGATTTTAAAAATATACATGCTTCAGTCACTCTTGCAGAAATATAGACCTTTGTGATCGAAATTTGCCCAGGGAAAAAAATTATCTAAAAGAAACAGGCTAAGGGTAGGCACTGGGCACTTTCTGCGCAGCTCCGGAAAACAACTCCCTCCCCTTACAGGTAGCACAGCAAGGTGATTGATAGATCTCTACCCCCCTGGCTGAAACACTGAGGGGGTGTGATGATATTCCCAAAATATGAAGTTCATTGATTGTTCCCTTGGGAATTGAGAGGCAGAACCATACCCTGCCAATGGGCCCTATGCTGTAACTTGTATGTCACTGGGGCAGTCACTGCTAAGATCACATGACTTTTCTCAAATTTCAATGTTGCTTGTCAGATTACAACTGTCAATTAGCACTCACCATATCCTGTTCTACTACTTTGATGTGAAATTTCAACTTTGCAATAGAAATTTTTCTTGTTTTTACAACTTTTATATCAGGTACCTTACCAGCAAAACCACAACATATACATACAAAAAGACCAAAATAAACACCTGTGAAGTTCATGCATACACCAAATCCTTTTTATTTGACTTGGAGTACTAGCCAGTACTACATTTAGGACAAATCAGGCAATACAACTTCTTGTTTTGGCTTCTGTAAACTCTAAAATGACCATATCTGTGTGCTGGGGGGGGGGGGTCCCAGGCAGCCACTTTTTGATTGATAGGTCTTCATTGAGTAAGAATAGTATGGTATAAACCTAAATGAATCACTTAGTCCATCATTTTCAATAACTCCATACCACATTTGCACTCATCTAAGCTCTCCCAGCCACTTCTGACAGCTTTGATCATCCATTTTCACACTGCTCTATATGTACATAATGGATATTGCAATGGTATCACACTTTTGACAAAAAACAGGCACAACAATGCTCCCACATTCCCCAAATGGGGTCAAAATATACTTCTTGATAATGTTGAGACATGATTTACCACATCTAACAATAAAAAAGTTGAGGATGGGTTAATATATACATTTTACTTCATTCAGTTCAGGTAGCACAGCAAGGTGATTGATAGATCTCTACCCCCCTGGCTGAAACACTGAGGGGGTGTGATGATATTCCCAAAATATGAAGTTCATTGATTGTTCCCTTGGGAATTGAGAGGCAGAACCATACCCTGCCAATGGGCCCTATGCTGTAACTTGTATGTCACTGGGGCAGTCACTGCTAAGATCACATGACTTTTCTCAAATTTCAATGTTGCTTGTCAGATTACAACTGTCAATTAGCACTCACCATATCCTGTTCTACTACTTTGATGTGAAATTTCAACTTTGCAATAGAAATTTTTCTTGTTTTTACAACTTTTATATCAGGTACCTTACCAGCAAAACCACAACATATACATACAAAAAGACCAAAATAAACACCTGTGAAGTTCATGCATACACCAAATCCTTTTTATTTGACTTGGAGTACTAGCCAGTACTACATTTAGGACAAATCAGGCAATACAACTTCTTGTTTTGGCTTCTGTAAACTCTAAAATGACCATATCTGTGTGCTGGGGGGGGGGGGGGGGTCCCAGGCAGCCACTTTTTGATTGATAGGTCTTCATTGAGTAAGAATAGTATGGTATAAACCTAAATGAATCACTTAGTCCATCATTTTCAATAACTCCATACCACATTTGCACTCATCTAAGCTCTCCCAGCCACTTCTGACAGGTTTGATCATCCATTTTCACACTGCCCGATATGTACATAAAGGAAATTGGAATGGGATCCCACTTTTGACAAAAAAAAGGGACAAAAATGGTCCCACATTCCCCAAAAGGGGGCAAAAAAAACTTCTTGAAAATGGTGAGACATGATTTACCCCATCTAAAAAAAAAAAAGTTGGGGAGGGGGTAAAAAAAACATTTTACTTCATTCAGGTCAGGGGAGGGGCTGCTAAAACGAATTGCCCATTCCCTACATGGTTAAGCCATGTCAAACAATCACTTAAAAACACATTTACCTACATTTCAAACCTCAAGTCTTTACCCCCACTGCAAAGCTGGATTTGTTAGGTTTGCTTTGGTTCAAAAAGCCCGAGTTCAACTCCGGCATTTTAACGAGCTACAGCCAGATGATTGTCATGATGTCAGGATTGCACCCCCTCCCCTAATGGATCAGTCCATGTGCCAGTCTCGAATATGAAGGTCACTCATAGGTCAAAGCATGCCAAAGGTCACAATTTTTGGCAAGATTTTAAAAATATACATGCTTCAGTCACTCTTGCAGAAATATAGACCTTTGTGATCGAAATTTGCCCAGGGAAAAAAATTATCTAAAAGAAACAGGCTAAGGGTAGGCACTGGGCACTTTCTGCGCAGCTCCGGAAAACAACTCCCTCCCCTTACAGGTAGCACAGCAAGGTGATTGATAGATCTCTACCCCCCTGGCTGAAACACTGAGGGGGTGTGATGATATTCCCAAAATATGAAGTTCATTGATTGTTCCCTTGGGAATTGAGAGGCAGAACCATACCCTGCCAATGGGCCCTATGCTGTAACTTGTATGTCACTGGGGCAGTCACTGCTAAGATCACATGACTTTTCTCAAATTTCAATGTTGCTTGTCAGATTACAACTGTCAATTAGCACTCACCATATCCTGTTCTACTACTTTGATGTGAAATTTCAACTTTGCAATAGAAATTTTTCTTGTTTTTACAACTTTTATATCAGGTACCTTACCAGCAAAACCACAACATATACATACAAAAAGACCAAAATAAACACCTGTGAAGTTCATGCATACACCAAATCCTTTTTATTTGACTTGGAGTACTAGCCAGTACTACATTTAGGACAAATCAGGCAATACAACTTCTTGTTTTGGCTTCTGTAAACTCTAAAATGACCATATCTGTGTGCTGGGGGGGGGGGGGGGTCCCAGGCAGCCACTTTTTGATTGATAGGTCTTCATTGAGTAAGAATAGTATGGTATAAACCTAAATGAATCACTTAGTCCATCATTTTCAATAACTCCATACCACATTTGCACTCATCTAAGCTCTCCCAGCCACTTCTGACAGCTTTGATCATCCATTTTCACACTGCTCTATATGTACATAATGGATATTGCAATGGTATCACACTTTTGACAAAAAACAGGCACAACAATGCTCCCACATTCCCCAAATGGGGTCAAAATATACTTCTTGATAATGTTGAGACATGATTTACCACATCTAACAATAAAAAAGTTGAGGATGGGTTAATATATACATTTTACTTCATTCAGTTCAGGGGAGGGGCTGCTAAATCGAATTGCCCATTCCCTACATGGTTAAGCCATGTCAAACAATCACTTAAAAACACATTTACCTACATTTCAAACCTCAAGTCTTTACCCCCACTGCAAAGCTGGATTTGTTAGGTTTGCTTTGGTTCAAAAAGCCCGAGTTCAACTCCGGCATTTTAACGAGCTACAGCCAGATGATTGTCATGATGTCAGGATTGCACCCCCTCCCCTAATGGATCAGTCCATGTGCCAGTCTCGAATATGAAGGTCACTCATAGGTCAAAGCATGCCAAAGGTCACAATTTTTGGCAAGATTTTAAAAATATACATGCTTCAGTCACTCTTGCAGAAATATAGACCTTTGTGATCGAAATTTGCCCAGGGAAAAAAATTATCTAAAAGAAACAGGCTAAGGGTAGGCACTGGGCACTTTCTGCGCAGCTCCGGAAAACAACTCCCTCCCCTTACAGGTAGCACAGCAAGGTGATTGATAGATCTCTACCCCCCTGGCTGAAACACTGAGGGGGTGTGATGATATTCCCAAAATATGAAGTTCATTGATTGTTCCCTTGGGAATTGAGAGGCAGAACCATACCCTGCCAATGGGCCCTATGCTGTAACTTGTATGTCACTGGGGCAGTCACTGCTAAGATCACATGACTTTTCTCAAATTTCAATGTTGCTTGTCAGATTACAACTGTCAATTAGCACTCACCATATCCTGTTCTACTACTTTGATGTGAAATTTCAACTTTGCAATAGAAATTTTTCTTGTTTTTACAACTTTTATATCAGGTACCTTACCAGCAAAACCACAACATATACATACAAAAAGACCAAAATAAACACCTGTGAAGTTCATGCATACACCAAATCCTTTTTATTTGACTTGGAGTACTAGCCAGTACTACATTTAGGACAAATCAGGCAATACAACTTCTTGTTTTGGCTTCTGTAAACTCTAAAATGACCATATCTGTGTGCTGGGGGGGGGGGGGGGTCCCAGGCAGCCACTTTTTGATTGATAGGTCTTCATTGAGTAAGAATAGTATGGTATAAACCTAAATGAATCACTTAGTCCATCATTTTCAATAACTCCATACCACATTTGCACTCATCTAAGCTCTCCCAGCCACTTCTGACAGCTTTGATCATCCATTTTCACACTGCTCTATATGTACATAATGGATATTGCAATGGTATCACACTTTTGACAAAAAACAGGCACAACAATGCTCCCACATTCCCCAAATGGGGTCAAAATATACTTCTTGATAATGTTGAGACATGATTTACCACATCTAACAATAAAAAAGTTGAGGATGGGTTAATATATACATTTTACTTCATTCAGTTCAGGGGAGGGGCTGCTAAATCGAATTGCCCATTCCCTACATGGTTAAGCCATGTCAAACAATCACTTAAAAACACATTTACCTACATTTCAAACCTCAAGTCTTTACCCCCACTGCAAAGCTGGATTTGTTAGGTTTGCTTTGGTTCAAAAAGCCCGAGTTCAACTCCGGCATTTTAACGAGCTACAGCCAGATGATTGTCATGATGTCAGGATTGCACCCCCTCCCCTAATGGATCAGTCCATGTGCCAGTCTCGAATATGAAGGTCACTCATAGGTCAAAGCATGCCAAAGGTCACAATTTTTGGCAAGATTTTAAAAATATACATGCTTCAGTCACTCTTGCAGAAATATAGACCTTTGTGATCGAAATTTGCCCAGGGAAAAAAATTATCTAAAAGAAACAGGCTAAGGGTAGGCACTGGGCACTTTCTGCGCAGCTCCGGAAAACAACTCCCTCCCCTAGTGGAGAATGGGAAGTGGTTACTAAGTGGTTTTCTTGACAGAAACTGCATTAATCATGATGAAACACTTGTCAGAGTAGAAACAAGACCCTTCCCTAATGCACACACCAGACAGATGTGGGCTATGGGGGTTTCCCATTCAGTAACACCCACTCGTTTACAGGGGTTCAACTGAGATTTTGCACCTGGGAGCGACCCTCACGGCCGGCCATATTATATATAACTTATAAGACTATCAACGTATTCCAGCCAAGTTTTAAAACCTTGTGAGGATCTCTTGATGAGTTATCTGGAGTTAATCTCTTCTTCCAGATAAGTTTGAAGACCTCGTGAAGATCATTTCGTGAAAACGGAATTTCTGGCGTCAAAACTTGAACACATTTCAGGGGTTGAGGATCTGTTTCCGAGCCCGAATACAGGAAGCACCATCACGGCTCTATATGGGGTTTTCACGAGGCCCATATTTTCACTTCCGGTCACGCATTTGACTTCGCAGTTTGAGTTGACGAAATAGCGTTCAAAAGATATTACCAGTAATACAGACATAAATCTCTACTCTTACAAATTAGTTTGGTAGTTTTTTAAGATATAACTTGCACATGTCTCTGTATTAACCGGGTATGGCATCAACTGGAAATACCCGCACATAGTTGTGTGGTCATTGTATATGAACAAGGTAACGTTAATACCGTGTTGAATACTAGTACTTTGAAGGTAAGACAGGCGTGTTTTCTTTGAATACATGCCAGGTATGACCAGATGAGGCATATTACAGGTAAGACAGGTGTATTTTCTATGAATAATGACAAGGTAAGACCAGATGAGGTACTCTCCGTTGTTTGAAGGAGAATTTCTTTTATCCGAAGTACATAAACAGGCCGTCGATCACCAATCCTTTAATCAATCTAAGATTTATTAGATGTGGATGCGCCCTGGGCACGCGGCGTTTTTTCGTCATTAACACTGGACACACGCGACCATCAAAAAGCTTGCAATGGTCTTAGTTATACTTAAGGAAGACGCGCGTTTCACCCAGTGAGTTATAGTATGTACTGTTTTTCAAAGTTTCATTAATTGATTCATTCTGATCTATTATTTCAACCACGTGATTGGAAGGTTTCAAGATGGCTACGTGTTCTCTGTCACTGAAAATGCGAACTGTTATATTCATTGGTTCACACTCAGATGGTGTTAATAAACGGCTATATTACAGCAAATATGCACCCTTTACACATCTATCATTTGGGTCTATTTCACTCGAAAGACGTTACCTTTGAACAACGAATGTTTTATCTATATGACAAAAGATCCTTGATTCACACAGACTGGTGAGTTTTCATCTGCATCGTTGGAAGAAATACCCTTCATACCTCTTGCAGTTTCACGTAGCTCGTTGGAAAGGAGTATATTGTGATATTTCAACTTTTATCATTTAAGATCATTTGAAAGGTACAGTCTACTGAAAACTGTTTAGGGTCCTGATTCAGGGCTGTGTTGCTGAAAAGACCTATTGGGCCTCCACAAATCTCCGTTGACAGTCATATAGAAATCTTCTGTGTCTGTACCAGTGTTAATGTGTTCGGGAAATTAATTTAAAACGGATACATTCCGCAGTTGTATCATTTGAAAGTTACTTGGCAGGAAGGATACATAATAGTCTCGTGGCATATACAGGCGCGTTTCAACCACTAACGGCTTCGGGACTACATGGCTGTATATTGTGTCGATTTAAAAGACTTCTCATGATCAAAAAGTGAATTTCCTTCCTAAATCGTGAATAGATTGGTTCCTAAGCTAGGCTTATGTGTTGGTCTATCCGTGCTGATTACAGCTCTAATCTTCCTTTACTTATAGAGCGTACAGTCCATTCTTTTGTCTTCAATCTACCAGAGGCAAAAGTGCATGTATTGTTGGTTCTAAGAACATTGTACATCCGTCTTTAAATCAATATGGCTACACCGTATTTTGAACTCGTATAGCCTATAATCAATCTTTAGTATATACAAATTAACATATATGACTTTATTCTTTTTGTACATAAATGTATTTAAAGCCTACAAAAAACACTCCTTTCACACCAGACTCTTGTGCTTGTCTCACGTCGTGCCATTTCCAATGTACAACATTACTTTTGAAGGAAAAATCCGGGCATGTAACACGTTACTTTTTGATTGAAGTACTTGTCGGCTCGCAGCTAATTTCAAATAAGAATTTTAATGTTTTCCCAAGGTGAAAACTTGTGCCATTCGTGAGCATAACAACTGAAAAGAAAGCACTGTCCCATCGCAGTCTTGTATATCCTGTGTGCCGAATTTTTCTTTTTAAATTTCTGGCGCAACATTGTACACCGTGAGTGCGCCTCTCGCCAACAAGAAAAAAAAATTAAGGCACAGGCTCCGGGCAACGCGGCGTAGTTTTAACACATAACGTTATAGTTTTTTTTAAGCAAGTGGTTAAGTGGTTAAATAGTGGTCTAAGGGGGAGAAAATAATACCTTCAGAGTACAAACATGAAAATCAGTTTTGACGCGGTTTTCAGAAACCTAATTAATTTTCCATCCTTAGTGAGTGCCTTTGTGACAGTGATTAACAGAAAATGCGCCAAGGGATTGTCGTATTAGTTCTTATAAAAAAAAAAATCTTTCGTCCTAAATGTCTAAGTACGTGCAAAAAGCAAGAGAGTCTGCCCGCCAATCTACAATTAGCGCTCCGAGTTAGTAAAAGCCCGAAAGAGCCGGCAACTAAATATTAACTCCCCGGGCCAAGGAGGATCGAGCTCTCCCGGAGCGCTAAGTTAGATTGGCGGGTAGGATGCATTTAGCTACCGAAGAAACAGCCTGCCGCCCCTGGATATCGTCTGGTACCAGGATAACTTGTTATTAATATTAAACTTTTATTTGTTGATAACCCCTTTGCTGCTTTTTGTTGCTAAATGCCCTGAAAATGTGACCCGGAAACCGATCTCGTTCAATTACCGTATGCCTCAAAAACCCCATATAGAACCATGTCTGACCGTGAGGGTCGCTCCCATGCGCACGATGGGCAAATCAGGGTAATTCATTGGTCATTTTCATTACTAAGGACAATTTTCCCACTAATTACTTTGTATACATCTTAAACGTCATCTGTTTTACTACTTACATTTCATAGTCATTACATGGTCAGGTCCCCAGGTTTTCTTGGAGGGTCATTCAAAGTTCACCCTATTGGACCATGTGTTTCAGGTCTAGCGCCATCTGTAAGCTACTTTGATACTTGTTTGGCTAGTACTTCTGTGCTCTAAACAAATAATAATCATTTCCTAACCTAGACTGACCTTGAAATCATTTATTATTGACACCAAAGACCGCCTTACTACCAATTTTGTTCTATTTTTGCATCCAACCCTCACCCAAAGCCCGCCAAAATTATGGTGGAAACAGTATAATCTGCACAGAGACATTCCTAGCTGTCACCACAAGTGTGCCTAAAGATTTATTGTTGGTTCTTGCACCTTTGACCAGTTTCCACAGCTTATAAGTTGCAACGCAACATGAGTCTCCTGAAAGAACACATTGAAAACATCAGAAAACTGTGTCGTTTCTGTGCTGGTCCTGTTCTCACCAAAGCTCATAAAAAGCGAAACCGCCCCTTCCTGAGATGTATTGATTTTAGCAAGGCCATCAAGGACACCTGGGGGGTCAACATAGATCTAGATAAAAGCTACAGGCACCCCCTTTTTTCTGTTACAAGTGCCGTAGTAAAATGACTAACTGGGCACAATGTGGTAGCAAGGCATGTACATGTATAAGTAAGTTTGCTGTCCCGGTATTAGAGAATCTTAATTCAAAATCGCGAAAGAGCTAGTGCTCCCGCATACACGAAAATGAAGTCAGTGCTGCAGTAGTCAGCATATCTTAAGAACGTCTTGACGGATTACGATGATATTAGGTATGCGGGTAGGTTTTGGGCCCCTCGGCCTTGCTGGGATGCCCGAACACCGGCTCCTGACCCGTCCGCATCGACGTGGTGCGAATCTTTGATCAGATCACTTATGGGGCTATAAAGCAATATTAAGACGGATATCAATCTCCATTTCACTGAGGTGTTTTTGTCCGACGGACTGTCTATTTTGTCTCTGTGTCGCAAGGGTCAAGGTCCTCAAGCGTCAGACCTAAAACTGAACATTCATTGTACTCATTATATACCCTATACGGTATACATTGTATTACCAAATACTCCTCTGTTCCGTATAGGCTTGTTCTCAGTTAAATGTGCTAACTAGGGATCGGCTGATTATTCAGTCACATGTATTCCTCATTGTTCAGGAATGTTTTTGCATTAAGGATAACCAACGTTTGTTATGACAGCATAATTTGTTTTTGTTTTTTCTAAGAAATGATATCCAATTTTGTGCCTACACCGTTTAGGTACGAGAGTACCGTACATGTACATATAAGTAGAAAAACATTCAGAAAAGGGGTTGCTTTCTTAATATCTCTCACCAGGTCAAGTAAATAGCGAAGAAAGCATCGAACAAACGTTTGTTATATTACAGTATTTTTTGCAAAACATTTTGTTTTTCAAGGTAGGCTACAAATGACAGCAAACAGTCCTTTCTTGTTCTTTTAGAAGGAAGAAAGGCTATAACGTTAAACAGTTTCACGCTCTTTTGCGCTTTAATTGGAAGGCCACCGACACACTTTCTCTGATTTCTATACTTGTATTCGAATCTATTGTGAGTTTATATATGACAAATACAGTATCATGTGAGATTGGCAGATAATGGGTAAATTGTCATGAGTTTCCGCATACGATATCGTGTATCATCTACAGCGGTCATGAGGAAAAGGTATGTAACAGCCAAAGACTATTCCATGTATTTCAGACCACACAATCGAATTACCGGGAAGTTTGCATGTGTTTTCGAGGACATTATTTCTTATATAACATCCTTGGTGTTTCAAACTGTTTTTTCCCGCTCCAATGACACAATGTGCCTTGGGGGTGGCAACTACAGATGTAAATTCTCTTCGTCAAAAAATTGCAGTTAAATCTTGATTTGCATTACAGGCTAAGACTGGTCATGAGACTGAGAAGGGGAGTCCCATCCATGAAGCCACGCCAGAGCCATAAGCACTCTATCCTGCACAATAACGGCTGCTGAAAATGTCTTCTACGCAGTGTATTCTACAATGCAGAGACGTCATCTAGCGGAATAGATTTAAACTGCAGCTAGGCCATTGCAGCAAGCCGCAGCAATTATTTTCGTCAATGGCGACAATTTGCTTTATTCCCTTGGGTAATTATCTACTTAGGACTTGATACCCAGATACATGTATAGGGACGAACTGCTAATAATATTACTGTACAATTAATGGACTGACACATTTGTTGGACAGTTCAATATATCTTGATTGTGACGGCTTTATTGCAAATTTTGCCCTTGGGCGTAAATACATATATGGGGCTGATATAAGCGTGAATACAATGATACAATCAATCAACAGTTCCTATTTTACATTAGAATAAAGCTAGCTTTGTTTTTGTTATGTTTGACCTCTTTGTAACCATTAAGGATGCATCTATATATTGCTACACACTTCTTTTTGATAGCTTGAAAGTTCGTCCGTGTTGGTAGAATACAATATGAAACAGGATTAAACTGTAGTTTCTAAAGCAAGGGAATAAAAAAAATGGGACTTGCACAAGTATATTCGGCTGTAAAGCATGAGTCTCTGTTATAGAATGGACAACCCGTCATGAGTGTGACGTCACGTTAGGCAGATAGGACACGTGACTCAAGGGCAGTGGATCATAAATTGCAGAAACTAATGGCGTCCTCCGTCTCGGTATCTTATTTTGATCCACTTTCAGCAAGCTATTCTTCCAGTGGTCGAGACAACATATTATACACTGTAGTAGTACAATACATACGCACTGCATAACACGTAGATACGCAAACGCACAACAACTCAAACCGTAGGATTTTTTTAGACTATGAATTTAAACCTGCCTTCTATCTGAACGTGTGGGTTTCTAGACATTTTTTATGATGTTGAAACAATAAAAGGCAAAAAAAGACAATTTTGAGCGACATGCAAAATTGCAAGTTGGCAAAAATTTACATGCCAAGGCCATCAAGTTGAGATATGGATGACATCCATGTGAACCCCAAAATTTGTGCGAGCGTAAGAACAAAAAAGTTTCGTGATAAAATTCGCCTTCATTAAAAAATCTAAGAGGTCAGGAAGGATGAACAAATGACTAGTCACACCAAGGAGATTGGTCACACAGAGTATGGAAAATGGAACAACAGTTTCTTCACATTTTTTCACATCTTCTTTGCACAAATCTTTGGCTGAATGTCTTCCGATTTTTTTTTCAAATTATGGCATATATTTGTAGGTGATTTGCAGTATGGTTTACAGTATGATCGAAAACTTATCTTATTTGGGTGACAAATGATGTGCACGAGGATGACATACATAAGTTCGCTGGGATTTAATTTCGCGGTAGCTGCCTTACTGGCAAGGAAAAATGCAGAAATATTCCCGGTGATTTTAAATTCGCGTTTTGGCGCCGCGAAAACCGCGAACATAAAACCACCGCGAACATTTATGCATTTCCAGTGTATAATCAAATCAATACCTGAAAGAAAATCTCCCTGTAAAAAAGTGCGTAATGGACTCGACCTGCGCAGTAGACGTGCGCAGACGGCGGGTTTAGTTCAGCTGATAAATTTTGCCGGTTTGCCAGCAGGTGAGTACCACCCAAATTCTCTCCGCTTTTTCTCGAGACAACCCTCAAATTCACCCAAACTTCCCGTTTTTTCATCCCCACATCCAAGACAGGTTTGTGTCCTACCTTTCTAGATGTTTTAGTTGTTGTCTTGTGTTGATTTTTCCGTCTGTCAAGCGAAAAAATTGCCCTACGGGATTCGAAGCCACCAAGATCACACCCAACCGGCGTCCATTCATTTTTCACTGTCAGTTCGTAATTTTTCTCTTCCCGGTTCCATCTTTTTGTAAAACCTACCTTTCTAGTGGTTTAAACTGGTGTTAAATGTTGAAATCTTCTCTAGAAGGCTGTACAGACATTTTTCTAGACACTTGTGGCTGCGTATGAGTCGTCAGCGAAGGCCGGAAATGCGTTGGCGGCGTTTCTAGTCTTTGTCCCCGACTCTAGGCCACAAAATCCACGCTGTAATTTCTCATTTCCATAAACATGCCTTTAAAAGGACATCTGAATCATCATTTCTTTTTCCCTTTAAAAAAATTAATCTTCCTTTCATAATCATAACGTGTTGAAGAACCCATGATGCTTGCTTGGTTTATTTTAATTTTATAGCAAGGGAGAAATCATGTTTTAGGTAATTTTTTGTGTCTTATCCGTATGAATTTTTATTAAATCCTTGTGGGTGGTTCCCGATTTTTGTGTAGTGGCATGAAAAATTATTATTATATGATAAATATTCAATACCTGGCACTACTTGTAGGTCATAATCATATTCTCTTTAATACATATTCATTTGAACCCTCTCTCGGGTCAAGGTGAAATATACACATCCAGTCACGTTCCAAAAATCATTTACAAATTTACCGTTATTTTTGCACGATTTCTTGCAAAATTATGACGGATTGTACGGTTATTGGTATGATTTTTATTGGGAAAATGTTAGAAGTGGTTGACATTCGCTTAGAAGGGGGAAATTTGTGATTCAAATTGGGTACTACTACTACAACAACTGACCCTGAGTTACCTTAGAATAACCTTCCTATGTGCCCTAAAAAACGGGACTCTTGCAGTAGACATAAATTTTAGGGGTACTGCAGAGGTGGCTTTTTTGTGGTGAGGGTTTATCGGAGCATTTAACGGCCATGTTTCGTCCGTACGGTAAGGTTTTTTTATGGTCGTTCGTCGCTAATGTGTATGCGGTATGGATTTACTCAAGCATGGGTTTTCCATGTAAGGTTAGGTGTGCTTGCAACACGTGCTTGCAAACACCCACACATACCTGGTCCGTCTACGCCACTTCCGGGGCACTTCCTGTTTTTTACTCACCGCATTTACACTTCTAACCATATCTGGTAGTAAACGAGCAACCGTCCAAGCCATTTAGAAATGATGCCGGGTTTATTTTTCGCTTGCATCGGCAAAGATTTTTGCTGTGTTTTGAAACGTGAGGCCGTGTTCGGTTAAGTGGAAGGGTATCAAATTACGCAGGTGATTTGGGCTTGTGTTTGTGTGCTTGTCATTGAAATTTTAGCATTGCTAATAGTACTGCATGCATAATTTGGGGCACTCGTCACATAATTAGTACCAGGGACAAGTGGAATAAAATGTTATTACCTTGGATGAATCATTGAATGACAGCCAAAAAAAGCTCAACAACAATTGTCAATTGTAAGCCGTTCAAAATAATGCTTGAGGGTACACAAACAAATGACTTATATAAGTAAAAAAGGTACACTACAACTCAGTCGATATATTTGCTGGTTTTCGTAGATGCACAATGGTTTCTTTGTGCCACAATTTGGCTGCAGCTGGTTTACAATCTAAAATTTTCCTTTTTTAAACTAAAGTCATTGGTTACCTAGATGTAATGTAGTAAGAAAAGCTGAAAAATGAAATATTTAGAGTGCTACTTCATGATATCTGTGAGGTCTCAAAATTTCAACAAAGAAAAAGAATTGTCATCAACTAAATTCACAAAACTTAGCCATATTTTTCTATTAATCAGTACTTATGTTCTTGTCCTGATTTCGTAAAGAAAAATTACAAATCATTTCTAAACTTGGGTATTTTTTTTTTGTATTTGTTGTCTGGACTCTAAAAGGCAAGAAAGTGTCCATTTTTTTAAATTTTGGTCTCATTTTCTTATGAATTTTTCATGAATGATTCTTGTGACCTCAGCTGCCATTGAAACATGATACCCCATCAGACATGTTTTTGTTTTTCCAGTGCAGAAAATGTAAACAGTCTGTTTCTTTGCCTAAAAGATTTTCTCCCATTCCCAGAGACAATTTTCCCATAGATAAACATGTCAACAATAGCGGGAAACACAACCGTTGAACATAGCCTTAATTTTTTTGAAAGAAAAAAAAGATATCTGCACCATGAAATAACTAATTCAGTGATTCTAATTAACCCCTTGGTTGTCCCTTGAATAAGAAAAAATTATGCATGTTAAATCTGTATACACATGCAAGTCAGGGGGAAGAATTTGCTAAACGCCAGGCATTGTTCTTTGTCAGCAAGGAATGTAAACATTGTTTGGCCTTTTGATGTAACTCGATGCTTTGTCGGAGGTCTCGGTCCCTTCTCCTGGCTTGTTGTGGTCTCTGGCTTGTTGTGTCTGCAGCTTTGCTGCGATGAGACAGTGTTTTTGGTGCCTGATTTTGAAAAGTTAGGCCCTTAATGAATTTAATGGTGCAGATTGTGGCTGTTAAAAGACTGTTGGTTAAAACAGGTTTTCTCACCCCCCAATATTTTATCTGTCCCATTGTTTGGGAGCTAGCCTATGTTGTTTTGATTTTTGTTGTTAAATGTCTCAGTTAAAGCTTAATAAAAATAAAATACATTCTCATCAATTTCATGTCAGAAAGTTTGTGTTGGGAGGACATGGTGAAATTTGTTTCTATTGCCTGATTAAATCTCGCTTACTGTATAGCAGCCCAGCAAATATCCGCCGGCCTCCTCTGCAGGGAGGGGCCAGTTACAGCCTCGGACAGCAGGGTTTCTGTCCCAACAAGCAAATTTCTGTCACAGGACAGAGGGACAGGTCCTGTAGACAGTACTGCTTCTCTGAAAAAAACGCAAGAAAATATTGGGAGGGAAAAGTCTGTACATTAATTCATGCCTTTAGGGGGAGTCCGATACAGTTAGTTTCAGATTTTCTTCCCTGTCATCTTCTTTTCTGTCTACTGTTAATTGTGATTTCAAACCCATGTAGCACTAACCTGTGTACCATCCGGAAAGAAGTTTGCTCTGGCGTTCATTTGTATATCATATACATGTGTACAGTCGCTTCTAGCTCTGACGTTCATTGTACACTATATACAGTCGCTTTTCTGTGTTTCCGTCTGGGAACACAGACCATGTTAATGTCTGGAATCATCCAAATTTTGAACGCAGGCGCTGATTGGTCCCCACATATGAGCGAATCATGAAATGGATTCAAGCGCTCATTGGAACCAGTCAATTGCGGGAGGGCCTGTGGTCATCGAACCAGTGCTCCAGAACCCATTCCTCGATTCGCTCATTTACTGATTTTACCACCAAACGGTTTGGAAGCGCAAGTCTCAAGACGGATAACAGAAGCAAACATAGGACTAGGGGCGAACCACTATCCGGATGGTCCTCAGGCTAATGTAGCACAGTACGCAACCTGAAATATTGCCGTTAAACACTGCTTTTCCCCCATCTACTTGTATGTACATAAGCTTTTTTATTTAATTTTTGATAAGATAAAACCAATCTACTTCATAAAACATACATGTAAGTAGTTACATGACTAGCTGATTTGAAGAAAGTAATACTTTGATAGTGCCCGGGCAAACAGAAGTGTTGATGTTGTAACCTGGCATTTTGACTTTGCATTTGTTAAATCCATTTTACAAGTCAGCACTAAACTAAAGCCGTGTTAATGTGATTATACGGATGACATCCTCTGGAAACCCCAAAACTGATGCGAGTGTGCAAAGAAAAAGAATTGTAAAGAAAATGTTGCCTTCATTATGAGACCTACCAGGGTTCGCAATTTGCATGTGATTTTTGAGATTTGCACGTAAAAATTTTCTGAACTTGCAATCTTGCATGTTGAAAATACTTGGCCTATACTATAGTAAAAATACTGAGGCCACGATGCCTTTGTTTGTCTGACGGGGATCTTCACCGGTCGCCAGTAGGTGCTAGAAATCATCAAATTCGGCTTTGCTGCAAACTTACATGCTGATTATGTGGATATCTTTCCAAAATTTCAAGTTCTATTAACTTCTATCTATATTTTCATGTGCCAATTTCTGTCCGCCAAAGGTAACAGAATGGGTAAAATGCTTATCAGTCAAAGGACGGAATGATGGATGCTGGCTATTGCAGTATAGACTAGTTGTATTTTGCATGTAAATTTTTCAAATTGCACGTAAAATTTTTGCCAACTTGCAATTTTGCATGTAGCAAAAAAAAAGTATTTCGATCCCTGCCTACATGTAAGTAGTTGGATTTTTTAGAAAGGTTGAACAAATGACCAAACACACACTGTATACCATACAAAAGATTCTTCTTTTTTTGGTCTTTCACATCTTCTTTGACGTTGGCATTCTACGACACCAGCATCCGTTTTCCAATATTTTTTGTTTACAACTTATAGCATGTGTGTACTCATTGGCAACAGCTTGTATGATTCACAACATATCATATGTTTAAAAAAAAGCTTTTTTGAGAAATGGACGAAAATCGATGCGTGCATGGATGTCATTCAAATAATCAAATCAATATGACCTTACCAGGTAGTTAAGGTTGAAAACTTGTCCCTGAAAAAAAGTTAAGTCCATTAATCTTGTCATAGCTGAAGACTCTTAGATCAATACCTTCATGCTTGACTGACTGCATTGGATGTTAACATGGCCCGACCTTGAACTAGATGTTTACTTAAAGCTTAAAAGACACTAAATGGTGTACAGTGAAAACTGCTCAAGAAGACCACTCGGGGGACCGATTACATATGGTACCATCTGTCATGTGGGCAGGTGGTCACTATAGACAGGTTTTTAATGCCTGTATGTGTCAATTGGGAAAATTATCTATGGGATCAGCGAAAATTATTTACATTGGTCAGGTGGCCATCACTTGTACAAGTTTGACTGTATCAGTGTATGTCAGTCAGTGAGGGGACATTACTAATAGTAATACTAGTAATATGTATGTTGAGGCAGGGATAAACAAGTCCACTAGCCCTATTGTCCAGGGCAAGTGAAAGTGCTGTTCGGGCAAGTGCATGTCCTACCCCACTTAGTAAGATTTTTCCATTGATTTTAGTGCAACTTTGATATACTTGTTAGTATTAATGTTACTTTTTACAGTCATGACATCAAGCAATTGTCTACAGAGAATTCCATTGCTGGAAGTGAAAATGCATATACTAGTAACAGTGACATTTGAATTTTGGGAAGATGAAAAATTGGTTCGGGCAAGTACATTTTTTATGTGCTTGCCCGTTAGGACAAGTGGATTTTAGAAAGCTTGTTCAACCCTGTGAGGTGGTCTTTCGTACAGGTTTGACTGTATATCAATGACCAGGTGGTTCTTAGGTAAAGGTGGTCACTGCTTGTACAACTTGTTGACTACTGTACTATGCTTGACTTGACCTAGAGCTGTTTACAGAGAGATGCCTTGGGTGGTGATTGTTAAGAGCCATCTGCCCTTGTAGATAAGTAGGCTTTTGCAAGTCTTTGGAAGTCTCTTGAGATGGACCATGGTGGCCTTGTTAGGATAATGTTGATGAAGGTCTGGGTTGAAACATTCAAATCCCTAACAAGATCAAATCTCCAATTGGGAAAGGTACCTTTTACTTATTTTCTCACTCGACGAAAATGCATACATCTTTGGTAACGACATCGTCTCTGGGGTGGAAAGTACAGCGTCTTTGAAAGAAGCCAGTATTGATTTGGAATTGGGTCCGACTCTTCTAAAATTCTGCAGGCACCTTTTCCATCGGTCACCGTAAATGCCAACCTACTGGCATCTTTTCTTGTTTTACAGCTGCTAGTGCTACCACGTTTTGTTTCAATAAGCCCAAGATATGAATGAAAAGAAACCCAGTTTGATTTAGAAATCCAGTGTTACGTTGAATTCCGCAGGCAGCTTTTCCATTGGCCACCAGAATGCCTTTCTAACAGGCACCATTCTTGTTTACAGCTGCCACCATGTTTAGTCTTCATATGCCAAATATATATTAAAGTTTGATAGAAATTGTAGTTCAATACCGCAGGCACCTTTTTCATCGGCCACCTGAATGTCATTTCTAACAGACACCTTTGTTGTTTCACAGCTGCCACCATGTTTAGTTTCCATAAGCCCAAGATATATTAAGAAGCTGAGTTTGATATAAAAAATTCTGCAGGCGCCTTTTCCATTGGCCACCTTAATGTCATTCTAACAGGCACCTTTCTCATTCCACAGCTGCCACCATGATGAGTTTCCACATGCCAAAGATATAAAAATTGTAGTTCAATACCGTAGGCGTCTTTTCCATTGGCCACCTGAATGTCATTTCTCACAGGCACCTTTCTTGTTCCACAGCTGCCACCATGATGAGTTTCCACATGCCAAAGATATAGAAATTGTAGTTCAGTACCGCAGGCAGCTTTTCCATTGGCCACCTGACTGAAACTATAACAGGCACCTTTCTTGTCCCACAGCTGCCACCATGTTTAGTTTCCACAAGCCCAAGGTGTACCGTAGCATCAGCGGCTGCTGCATATGTGGTGCCAAGTCGTCCAGCTCGCGATTCACGGACAGTGCCAAATACGAGGTGGAGTTCCAGAAGTGCTTCAAGCTGCACGAGGAGCGCAGCGGAGAGATCTGCAACGCCTGCGTCTTGCTGGTCAAGCGCTGGAAAAAACTGCCCAAGGGGACAGACAGAAACTGGCACCACGTTCGTATACTTCTTTAAACTATATGTTTTAAGTTCAACCACTAGAAAAATATGCCCAAGGGGACAGACGAAAACTGGTACATTTCTTTCTGTTTCCTTATACTAGATGTTTCAATTACGTTTCAAAATCTGGAAAAAATTGCCCAAAGGGGACAGACAGAAACTGGCACAACGTTCGTTTACTCTTTCTGCTCCTTTACACTACGTTTTAAATGCTGGGGAAAATGCCCAAGGGGACAGACAGAAACTGGCATCACGTTCGTATATTCTTTCTCCTTTAAACGCTGGGAAAAAATTTCGAAGACCTTCCATTCTGGGTTTGATTATATCTTTAATTATGTGTTTTAAAGTCTTGTATAGGTTGACACTTACACGCCAATCCTTAACCAGTTTCTAGCATAAGAGAGCCAAGCCAGAAGTTAAGCCAATTTTTACAGTGATGAAGTGTCCTGTTGCATTTGACTTTTGTGTATGCCTACATTTCTACAGTGCAATTTCTACATATTCTGCCAGAGGTAGCTGCTACACTGTGTTGTCTAGCTAACCATGTTGAATTTTGATCATTTCTTGACATTTCTTTGTGTTAACTGTACATGTAGGTTGTGGATGCCAGGGCTGGACCCGGGACCAAGACCATCCTCAAAGCCAAGTTCAAGTCCAAGCTGAGCAAACGTCCAAACAAGCGGCGCCACCTGCTGGCCAAGAAGAAGATGGGCCTGCTGCGGAAGAGCAGAAGTGGGGAGGGTTCCGATGATGTCAGTGGTAAGGAAATCAATCTTCACTTTATGAAAGTTTATTATTATTATTATCATTTACTATTTGGTGGGCTGACTGCTAAGGTAAGGTAAGGTAAGAGCTGACTGCTCTTTCTTTGCAGTCAAGGGATAAATTTTTAGTTTTTGGAGCGGCTGCCATTCAGTGCTAACTCAGGTGACCTCAATACAATAGTTATTTACCAAGGTACGGCCACGAGACTGTAGGCTTGAACTACTCACGTTGGGAAGAACTCCTTTCCATACTGTTTTCGGTTCTAAACAAGTTCTTCAACATGCTCGAGGTGTGGTTCTCCTCAAACACAGACCCCATTTAACGTCCTATCCAAGGGACAGTGCTAGCCGAAGCTAGGTACTAATTTTACATGAGTGAAGTGAGGAAAGTCAGGTAACCTGCCTTTCCTAAGGGCACAAGATAGGTGACATGGCAGGATTCGAAACCAGGACCAATTCCGCCATGCTCATTCAATAATAAGTGAATTTGTTTTTCAGTCAGTTACCAGTACCAACCTGATGAACTTATTGATGCATGCAAATTGTGCTATTTTCCATATACCCCATTATAGTGTTATTGTTTGCTACATGGTTGTATGTCAGAAATGTATATGAATAATGTTTTCATAATATTTTCATGTTTTCTCAGGCGAGGAACACATGAGTGACAAGTCGCCATGGTCCAGTGCCACGCCCTCCCCGGCCCTCAGCGACCAATCAGATGAGTCGATGTCGGCCTGCGACGTTGACATCAAGCCGTCAAAATGCAAAGACATTCCATACCCTGTCTCGTCATTCCTGAACACAAGCTATTGGAGAAGGTGGGCAAATTTTGGCTTTCTCCGCCATTGTATTTGTTTGTCCAGTAGGGGTGGGTAATGGTATGTTATACCAGTACAAAACGTTTTTTCCTATTGGACTAGTCCTAATAAAGCAAACTGGAGAAAAATTATTGGACTGGATTTTGGACCGATTAGAAAATGTACACGCCTATTTTGGCAGGCGTCCAAACATTTTGTGCTTAACCGATCCAAGAAAACAGCAAAATTTATAGTCTTTTCTACAAAGTTTCTTCCGTCAAGCATATAGAGGCAGTTATGCCTTGTTTACATTAAGATGGTATTTTAACTTGTCAGTGGGAGTCAGATACTCCAAACAGATTTCTTTGTAACGAAATGGATCACTGTTTTGAGTACCCCCCATTCACAAGTTTCCACAGATCCTCTGGACCTGGGCCATACAGTTGCTGTACCTGACATTTTGCTTTAGACATTGACATTTTTCATACATCACTTTGTTTCCTTACAGAGAGGACATTTGCTGTGGTATAATCTTCAAGGGCTCTCGAGGGGAAGTTGTGATCGACCCTCGCTTGCTACGGCCCTGCCAGGCATGCAGAGGCTCCGCATCCCCCGGCACACCCTCCAAGAGCACCAGCAACCCCCTTAACAGCCACGGAGCTTCCGACCAAACCCTTCCCTCTCATACAATACCCCCATTTGGAACC
>NC_049997.1:16552174-16587183 GCF_000003815.2 Branchiostoma floridae
TCGCAGCGACAATTTAGCTAGATAGACGCAAGATTTGGATACCTTATATGGTCATTTTACATCATTTGTTGGTCCAAAATGACCAAATATGGAACAGGGTACATACCACAAGTTTGCACAAAACTTATGTGTTTTTTCATAAGATTTCGTAAATGTTTCCCTCAGTTTTACAGTAGGAAGAGGCAAGATCAAACGACATAACTGTCTTTAAAACACGGCAAAGTTTTTTGATGGGCATAAACAATAGCAACCAGCATATGCTGGCTAAAGATGTCTCTTAACTCCCCTCTTCTCATAATGGACCTGTCTAAAAGCTGTCAGATCTGACTGAAATGCGGACCATTCCATTTCAGTTTAGGTAGGATGCAAAAGACCAACAGTACATAACTTCTCAGTGAGAGTGCAATCTGTGATTTTAGAATAACAACAGGATGATGTTTGTAGCAACCCCCCGTTTCACATTGGACCAGTCCCAAAGCAGTCAGATCTGACAGAAACATGGGCTGTTCCATTGCAGAATGGGTAGGTTTTATGGAAGATCAGATCTCTTAACTGTCATGCAATAAGACAAGAATGCCAGACAATCTGTGCCTTGAGAAGATCACAGAGTGCCACTTCCATACATAGCCAGGCTTTAAAATTTTCTGCAAAGTTATTGTAGTACTTAACTATTGTACAGTGAATGGCAAATTTTGAACATAGCATAACGACTTTAAAACCCTTTTGGTTGACGAAAAATACTAAAAAGGCAAAGTGGCACAAGTAGTCGGCAATCATATCCTTGTACATCATCCGACAGTGCCTTTTTAAAGGACATTAACTGTGCTATCCTTGCCCATAAGATTTTCCAGTGTTGCAAGGGATCATGGGTAAGGTCAAAGGTTAAGGCTGCTCCATATGAACAGGGAGGGGCCTTGTTCTTTGACCTTAGACAACAATGCATCACTACTGTACTTGGGATTGTGGGGAAAACGATATCTTGCATAGGGCTGTTGCTAGAAATTCCTGCCAAAGTTTTTGTACCCAGGAGTTAAAACCCTGACTTTTGTTGCAACCAAATTTGTGCTAAAGACCCCGTTTCTTACATTTTCGGCAGAAAAGTTTGACAAGAATTTTAATTGGAAGTTAACTTTACATCACTGAAGTCCGGAGTATGTTGCTTAGATGAGATTTTTGTGAAAAATTTAGATTTTGAAAAAAAGAAGAAGATATCTCACGAACTTAATGAGACAAAGGCACTAATTTCACTCAAGCTATTGTCAAAAAGCTTAATGCAGTTGCTGCCATTCAGTATTCACTTTTAAGTTAGGATAGTGAAAATAGTGCAAGAAATTTTTCCGCATAACTATATTTTTCAGCATTTATTTTGTTACTTTAAATATATTTTCTACCCCATGAATTTGGAAAGAGAAGCCACTTTTTTATGGCAGCTTTTTTATAAACGTTCCCCAACTGATCTTCAAGCAATAGAATTTTGTATTTATTCCTTAGCGAACTTTTCTCGTATTTATTTGACAATTAGCAAAAACACTGTCAGTACGTTGAATCATGTGGAGATATGAAAGTCTTCGGGATTTCGTGCAATTTTAGACTACATAAATACGCCCGAGGGAAACAGTTCTTTTGTTAGTGTAAGAGCTAAACTAGCTAAACTACTTTTTCTTAGCACTGATGTTCAAAGCTGTGAATACTTCAAGACTGTGCTTTGCTTACAAATGCCGAGTAAGATTACCTTCCTACTGTCATCCTTTATTTAGGCCACACCAAT
The DNA here is from genome assembly GCF_000003815.2 of Branchiostoma floridae. Taxonomy (NCBI): domain Eukaryota; kingdom Metazoa; phylum Chordata; class Leptocardii; order Amphioxiformes; family Branchiostomatidae; genus Branchiostoma; species Branchiostoma floridae. The sequence goes on from NC_049997.1 coordinate 16,553,943, forward strand.
TGAATTTCATGGTTCTCAGATTTAAGGCCATTTTATCAGTGCAAACCCAAGGCATATATCATGTGTGCTAGAAGTACTTTTTTCTTTAGAATGGTTATATGTAAAATTTCATGTTGGCATACATTTGACATGCAATTTGAGAAACATGTACATGCAATATTACACATTACAATAAGAAGCAAGCACAAAACCTCAGTAATAGACTTGGAAAACAGCAACATTTTCTTCTTTTTGCAGAGGAAATTTTACGACCTTTTGAAGGTTTTAGACAGTTAAAAACCAAAAAGGTCAGAGATATTTTTCTGCATATCCGAAACTTATTTTCTCAATGTTAAGGGATTTTTTTCAAACTGAACGTAAAGATTTTACAATTAAGCCAATTCCGGTCTGATGTACATGTACTACCCAACATTGTCTTGTCTTCTTGCTAAAACTTTCGATGAAAATTTCCGAGTACCAAGTAATTCTATTGATGTGGCCTGACTTAAACGAATTTTAGATTTTAAATATGACAGTTTTTACAGAGGACTTGGACATTTTCCCCAAAAAAACCTACTACATCATTGTGGAACTAATGAACATTCAGTGCATCCTAAAAATGCACTTCTTGCAGAACACTTAGTTTTGGAATAGTTTCTATTGAAATATACCTGCCAAATATTAAAGACACAATATTATGTATAACAGACTACAAATATACTTACGCATAATACTCTACCTCAACACAACTGCTATACAAAAACAAATCACAGAACTCATTATTATGATATACCGCAAAAAACTATAATATACTGCCAGGCCAAATGTTGTATTATATACTTACAAGACCATTGTTATATACTGGTATAATAATAGAAGCAGATACAGTTGTATCATCAACATATGTTGCATCTTAAGTTCCAATACTGTGTCTACCGTCTTCTATCAAATTTTTGTGCCACTCTGAAAGAGATACACTGTCTACTGCGAAACTTCTAATGTCTGACTACTGTTGCTAAATGCCAGGTATAAGAAAATAAAATGGAGCTAAACTTACTCTGTTTATAGTTTTACAATGTTTCTCTATGTGCATAAATTGGACAAAGTATGTTATTACTTTGGCAGCTCGTTATTAATAATGTGGGAGGGGAAAACTTGAAATGGGGAAGTTTTTCAACAGTATTTTTTAATGAATCCAAGTAGGATAATCATGTCAAAATTCCAACTCTTCATACGGAAGAATACAATGAAGTACAGCGTTGGTCTCGATTTTTAGAACTGGCCTTTTTTTAACAACAATTTGTACAATAGCTTCTGCCAGTAACTTATTTATATGGTGCTTTTTTGCCTGAGAAATTCCACACAGAATGAAACAATGTATATATGAAATTCCGATGATTTATACACGTATAGGTTCCCTCTCATTTGTAGTCAATCGTAGTTGACTAACTTTGTATATGATATGTAATGTAAATGTTACTAGTTATCGTGTAGATCGTATGATATGAAATGTGTATTGGGACCAAACATATCAAACAGGCCACACCATTGCGTATGGTACCGTAAAACAAAACAAAAATTTGCTGTTTATTTTTGCTCTTATTCCGTCATTTACACTGCATTGCTACCATTGTATCAACAACAAAGTTGCAATTTTCTCTTTGCTTCAAAATTCATATGTTGCAAACAAACATATACAAATCCACATTGCATGAATTTCTACCAAATTTCACAAATTTGCAAATTCACAATTATTTGTAATTTCAATAATTCCAATTTCAAAGCAACCTTTTATAAGTTGTAACCACTAACCACCATACTTTTGACGGAACCATATTTAATGCAATGGTGTGGCCAAAATAGTAAACTTCAATGATTCTAATATATTTTGTGACATTTCTGCTTCTGTTGCATAAATGTCTCTTCAAAGGTGAATACTTGTAAAACTGCCAAACTTATTGATATCACCATTGTTCATTCAAAGAGGCTACAATCACATGTAACACCAAATGTCCTATTAATTATCAAATGAAGCTCTGTATATGATATTACAAGATTGATACGATAGAACTAGAACTAGCAGAACGTATGATAGAATGTAGCTATGTGTGACGACTAGGTAGTATTTTATACACATTTCTTTGTTGCCTTGTTACGGTGTCTTGGTCAAAGTCGTGCGTGTTGTATGTTACGTCGATGTGTAGTAAGTGTAGTAGGCTCTAGCAATAACTTTTGTGACAATAGAAGTAAGATTGTAGATGTCAAAAAAAGTCAAGAAATGAAAATTTGCAGACATTTATCTAGCACAATCTTAGTGTTACTTGTCCGAAATTGCCTGTTTTTGTCAAAATGTGTCCTCACAAAGAATTGATCAATTCATTCTAAGGTTAAGGTCCTTAACACAACCAAAAATGTGAACAAGGGGGAGGGGGGCAAATTCAAATCATGTTTGGGACAGCATTTTTTTGCTGCAGTGCCACCATGTGGTTAGGAGTAGTACTGCAGTGTTCATTTTGAATGTTAAAAGAACTTTACCTTCACTTGATTCATAGTTGAAAGTCTTCCTATAGTATTTCAAATTCACTGCAATAATTTATTTGCATGCTACAGGTAAATGCCCTCCCCCATCCAGAAGTTAGCAGTATATTCGTCTCGAATTTTGGCTTTTGCCAAACTCACGAATTTTTCACCTTAGATTGTATTGTGAGTAAGTGAGTTTTAGCCTTTGCATTGTCGGGGACATGTAATGCTCGAGTAAAGTAAAAGATTTATGTCTTAGTACTTTGGGGTATAGCATATCGGCCATTTTGTTTTACCAAGGGCAGCTTTTTTCAGTCATTTTTGGTAAACATATCTGTATTTTCATGTATTTATATATATATACCTTACACCATGTTTTGTACAGGATTCATTCGGAAATGTTTATTTTGATACTTCTATGTAGCATTGTTTCAAGGAAAATGTTACCGCTTTTCTAAAGAAAATGGGCCATATTTCTAGGAGATGCATTTTCAAACAGTTAAGGCCCTATAGATATTCGATTTCCCCCCTAACCGACCATATTTAGTAATGACTGAGTCATAGTTGTACTTTCAGGCATATAGTATACAATATAAATTTTTGAGGACACAGTAAATAACACATATAATGTACTTTCTTGTCAACTTTTATATCATGCCTGGATAAAAGTATTTGTTGACCATTTCTTTGTGCCAAGTGCTAGCCACTGACGTTCATAACATTGTGATCATTGTTTTGTATCAATAAATTTGTACTGCATTTTACTTCACATGGTGTTGTGGGTCTTCATATCTTTGCCATGTGTTCGTCGTACATACAAAGCAGGGTATACTGTATCACCCGAGGTAGGATCTGAAACATTGGAGGGCCAGAACTGAGGGCGATACAAATACGTACCCTGCGTTGTATCTTATTTAAAACAAACAAAAAGTTGTGACATTAATGCTCATTGCATCAACAACTTTATTCACCAGTGGAAGCAAAAGAACCAACAGTCTGCCCGTTTGATTCAAGAACAGTTGTTGGAATTTTGGACAGCAATGAACGAAGGTGTTCGAATTGAACTATAGATCTCTGCGCTTAATTACCGTAAAATATAACGTAAGTTCCGGTGAGAACACCAGTATCAAATGAAAATACAGCCCGGGTAATGCTAAATATGTTAGACTAAACTATGTGGTGATTAATGTTATTAATAGGTGGTTATCCTGATTACATACTGTGATAATATTAAGTATTATTCCACACGTACGTTTGCACAAAATACACAGTCACTCTTCTTTGTACCCTTATATGTGTGTGTGTGTGTGTGTGTGTGTGTGTGTGTGTAAAAAATATGTCAGTAATAATTTATTTTCCTACTATTCATCATGCACAAAAATATAAACCTCCACCTTACTTATACATTACATAGTACATATTCTTACTCTATTTAGAGTTGAAGCATACATGTACACAAAGTTTTTCTTCCAGTATTCACTATTATTATCTAATATATGTCATTCCTATGCCAAATACCACCAGTTAACAGTACCAACTTTCGGGTTGTCTAAAACATGCGTTTTGGAATGAACTTTAAAGCAAGAAAAAGTGTAAGCAAATATACAGATCTAGTACATTTCATCCAGCAGAGCACATTCAAGTCGTCACTGCCCTATCCTCCATCATGGTTGTTTTGAAGGTCTTAAACATTGTTCAGAGGAACCTCTTCAGAATTTGACTCGGTGTTTTGCTCAAACTTTTGTGGGAAAGAAAGAAAAAAACAGCAAATTACTTCTTAGGACAGCTAAGATGAGCAGAGATCGATTTATTGCTAGAAGACTATATTAGAGGGTTTTAAACTTTTAGGTTATTTGGCTGAAAACTGACATTGCTTCTTAAAATTAAAATTAAACATATAATTCTATTTTTAAGATTAAAAAAAAATGCTTTGGGAGGCGTGCGTATATGTATGGCTTTGTGTGTGTGTCTGTATTTGCACGTGTGTCATGTGCATGCATTGAGTGTGAGAGTGCGTGTGTCTGTTTTGTGTGTATGTGTGTGTGCATATATGTATATATGTGTGCATGTGTGTGTGTTTGGGGTATGTGTACATGCGCACATACATGCATGTTCGGTTTACGTGTGTGTGTATGTACAAATGTGTCTATGCAAATCTGTGTGGATTTACGGACATGTATATATGTGTGTACATGTTCTGGGTGTATCCACACTACAGTTTCAAAGGAGAACAGTCATTACCTCTTGAACCTCATCATCAGTAAACCCCTTAATGATCAAGTTGGACTTGGTGTCTCCTGGCTGCCCCTTGTACTTTTCCCGCTCCTTATAAGCTTCCTCAATTTTTCCCTTCAGACGCTGTTTGTACGTAAGAAACAATAATCAATGTCGATTAAATCTGAGACAGTCATATAATTTTCAAATGTTTACAAAGAAGCATTATATTAATGACGACGTTGTCCTTCAACCATTTTTAACCTTTCAGTGTTTAACCGTGTCATAATGTTAACACTATCAAAGACAAGTATTTACCTTGAACTTGTATTCTATCTCCAACAGTTCACTGTCGTTCTTGATCCTCTAGTAGAGTAAAGGAAAAAGTAGTATATGAGTACAGGAACATTGAGTCATTTCATATGACATTCACCCACCTCCGCCAAATCCTAATTGAAACCCTAGGAGAAAGCATAGGATGTAATATTTCTGGAACCAAGGTAAAATACATATGAAGTATTAGATTGAAGGAATCAGAAAAGGTAACCAATTTGCAACAAATCAATTTTATCATTTTTACCCCTCCTTAAATGTTACAGTCAAGCATTGCTAGCACCACCATGTAACTCTTTCTATTTGGAAATGTAAATTGATTTTCGTCTGTCTGTGAACATACCTTCAACCGAATCATTTTCCCAAAGATCAAGTGTGCCAAGACGAACACAACCGCCAATATGGAGCCACAGACCCTGTCAAACATCCTTGCACTCTTCTTGTCCCAGAAGACCGAGGCCAAAGTGTTCTCCACTGCCACGCAGCACTGGAAGATAATACATCCCAGCACATACTTGTCCTGAGAAAATGAACACTGTTTTAAGTGTATCTTATTAGTTAAAGATAATTTGGAACAAGTATGTACATAGAAGATATCATAGTCTAATCATATTGTGGTTGGCTATCTGATCAATTTGACTGTGTACATCCGATTAATTAGTGCTGTCCAAACCTTATCTGCTAATTACCTTCCCGAAGATGGTTATATTTTGGGTGTATTTGTCATTGTGTCTGTCCGTATGTAACATTTGGGCTAGTAGGGATCAGAAAATGAAAGTCAAGTTCAATAATAGGCCCCTTAGCGACTTTCTAAGGTACTGCACTGAAAGTTTTTTTTTTGATATCTCGTATTCTTGACATGTTGTAGTCGTATTTTTAAGAAGTGGTGGATAGAGAGAGTGCTATAAATTTGGTCCCCTAGCGACTTTTTTTTTTTTGGAACTGGAGGGACCGCGATTTTGCATCATGAAATATTAGAGGAGACTAATTCGAGAATTCGAACAAGCTGATGGATCGTTATGAATTTTGTTATGTTTACTTTTTACTTCAGTACTCTTTTAGGGTAACCACTCGGAGTAATACGTGAATGAGACTTTTTTACTCACCAGCAGAGTTAGGTAGGAGACGGTGGGTAGATACTGGGATACAACCAACTTGAAGGCCACTGTTGTAAGCAGGAGGGTAAAGGTGATGCCGAGGCGGTCTTTGTGCTCTTCTGGCGGGATGGAGAACACGGTGAAAGAGAGGCCCATGATGACGAACTGTGAAGTAAAAACAAAAATGATGAAGAACTGTGAAGAAAGAAACAAACATGCATTCATAGGTGGCAGACGATATCCCAAGATTATAAAGACACACTGCTTTATGACACTTGCATACAGCCCCACAATTTGATAGGGGATATGAGTAGTACATGGTGCAAATGGAAGCTGATGCTGTCTGACAATCAACCCCCCACCACCAACACCCTCCTACTGTTGTTGGGAAAGTTACCAGCCAATCAGTCTGCCTCTTGACCGTAGGAAGCAACGTCATTGGCTGGTAAATAATGACATCAAGCACTGTTCAAAGCAGATGGGTACTGGAAGTTATCATGGTCCTCAAACGTGACAATGGGACAGGGTAAACGGTACTGTACTTACCAACACGAGTACGGTGTTCCACATGTAAAAAGTCGTCTTCCTCTGCACATGCGCCGTGATGTTGTACAATGGGTACTTGCCGAACGTTTTTGACTGCTTGTTACCCTTTTCGCCAGGATTGCACTCAAGGTACTTAATCACCTTCCACTGATCGTCATCTGAAGTAAAGATCATGTAAATATGATGACGTTCCCTCTTCTGGTAATGACGCAGAAGAGACCATTAGCATTCCCCACAACTAGTACAGGTCTGTATATGTAACCTAACTAACGTCCAAATGGGGACATGGCTTCGAATATTAATCCCACTTCTGACACCATGTTGTATCGTGTTGTGGGATCAGAGACAGTACTAGAGGCTGCTAATCCTTGTATTCTAGGATTGTGTTCTACCTGCAAAGTCGTCATCACTGATGTTGTCGATGGACCCATAGTTCTTTCTCAGCTCCACCCTCTTGGTTGACCAGCCTGACATCAGTTGGATAGTCAGTTTCTGAAAGAATAAATCATAACATGAAAGATTTTTTCATCGGACATTCTACCATATAAGTGAGCTGCAAACATCATCCGAACCCTAAAAGTCACGAGGAAGAACATTGGGTGTATCACTGCCCGCTTATCGATTTTGCTGCCGCGAGAGGGGCAATAGATGTGACGTTATAGCGTGGTTCACTGCACTGCGACTACACACACTTGGAACTGTACGTGGAATAGTATGTTGAACTATATACCTGGTGGTCTACAGGGAAGTCGGCGAGGTTCATGTCAGCCTTGAAGGTTGCCCGAACCTTCCTGAACTCGTGCACTATGGGTACGTCCTCACCGACAACCTCGATCAGGTTTTGTTGTGTCACGTTCTTCTCAACGGTCACCGTGTTTCTTATTTCAATCCGTGGGTCCCACTGATTGTCCCAGTCTACTTCCTGAAAAGTAGAATACAGTTGTATCAATGAGGTTCAAGCACTGCTCTAAGCCTTTTGGCGTAATCTGTTGCGTGCTGGGTTTGTGGTCTGACGGCCCGGGATCGGGCGGGTTTTGATCCCGGGAGTAAGGATATTGTTAAAAGGTGAGGCTTTTCGTCTCCCTCTGCTTCCAAAAAAGAAATCAAACCCGACCTGTTTAGAAATAGGCAACACTAATATTAGAGTAGAATATTTTTTATAACTGTTCATTGTCACTTGTATATCTATGTTTATACCATGCATTTGCAATTAGCCCTCGGGCACGAACTTGCAAATAAACTTCTTTAATTAAATTAGCTACCATATAACAAACTTCACTGGGTCAGGGGGCGATATCGACTTTCAATAACCTTTGACCCATTGCTGACGTCACGTGTACAAAATCTTGTTTATTTTACTTATCTCCCTTACATCTCTATTTTTGATCCCTTTGAGATTTGGATCCTTGTAGAAGATCTCAAACCAGAGTTCTGCGGAGAACTCCTGTTTAACGGTGTCCACATCCCTCAGTGAGAACAGGGTGGGAGTAATCAGCACACGGACCTGGAGGGGTAGGGAACATTAGTATCTTTCTTTGTAAATAACGTTATGTGGAAAGAATGCACAAAGTTCTTCGACACAATCAGTTTTAAGAATTACCCAGCCAATATTCCAGCACCCTCCCACACAGGGTTGACTATCGCGGCAACGCCTTACGATATCACCCCTGCCTTTTCAGCCTCAGAAAGTCGGTACTAGTTGCTCCTTGCTTATGAATATTACTGAGTTTGCCTGATTTGTCGCGGACCAATCAGCGCCCGGACTGCAAGTTTCGAATGAACAGCGTACGGCGCGGCGTGCACAAAAAATTGTTAATTCTTGCGTGCGTGTGCGTTCCAGTGACGGCCTGTCACCTTCCTGAGGACAATGCTAACTGCAGCTACTTCGCACTGCAGCTAGGTGTCGCTGCTGCAATGATAAGTCGGCTCAGAGTCAACTTCGAAACGCTTATGTAAACCAAGCCATTACCTTTCCTGGTGATCTCCTGCTACACCATTTCTGGCCGCTGCTGCGCTCCAGAGAATTGCTGATATCCTTTGCCTGAGAAAATATATTATCCTGAAACGTCGTCCGAAAAAACACGAATTCTTATTAGTAAGAAATATCAAACAGTATTCAGCTATATCTGTATTCTCCTGCTCGCAGATTGACTTTGTACTGAAAGTGAAGGGATATGAAAGTAGAGTTATGGGACCTCATATCTTCGCCATATGACATTAATACTTTCGAGTGAAGTACTATAAATATTTCTAAAAAAATCATTATGCAAACAAGGTCCTCATTTGCATAATTTTCTCAGTTGATTATCATCTCTACCCATATTACACACAAGTTGATCACAGCATGAAAGAAGGCATTTTCTTATCAACATCAATTATGCAAATAAGGTCTTCGTTTGCATATTTGATATCTATCAACATTCCTCTTTTTTCTCAGTTACATGTGTGTTATCATAGCATGCAGTGTATTCATTAACTTTCCTCATGAAATATGCCAATTATGTGTTGATTTACATAATCAACACTTAAAAATGTATGTCATCATATAGACTACCTACATACCAAGAATTAGTACTATTATGTAAACACAAAGTTTACGTATTCTCGCCCAAACTTTGAAACAAAATCGGCCCCTGCAATCTAAAAAAAGTAGTCTCCATTGGCCCAAACTCACAGTACTCACTCTCTGCCCCAAGAGCTCATTATCTATAATTGAGACATCACGACATCAAAACTTCCAGAACACGAGATACTAAAACCGAAAGTTCGGCTACAGTACTTTAAAAAGCCGCGAGGGAGCCCATTATCAAACTTGACCTTCCCTTTCAAGGACCTAACCCACCTACTAAATATCATGAGTATCCCTCCACGGCTTTTCGAGTTGTGCTGTTGACAGAAACACAGATAAACGCACCAAAACCACAACCCTCTTGGCAAAGGTTATTCCTAAACAACATGGCTACAGAGCCTAGGGGCCACACTTGGCTAATACATGCATGGATCACTCAGTTCTAGGGTCTGAATATCTACTGCTCAGTTCCAATGTTTCCTTCCATTCTTGTATCTATCTTGTCCTGTTGAAACATTTACCTTAAAGCATCCGTGAGCCCCGGAAATAAATCGACGTGTTTGTATCCTCAACGGCAACATAGACTTTCCCTAGGACTTATTTTAACTCTAGGCCTGTCTTCTGGTTTTCTTCCATTAAAACGTTTCTGGAAGAAGTTCTTCCAACACTGAAAACCCATATAATGATTTTTTGTGGCATTATGTCGGTCAGAAGAGCCCACAAACAATGGTACTAACCTCATTGTCAGAGTCCGCCATGTTGTGTTGTGCATGTTATGACTTGATCATCGTCTCTAGCTCTGAAAGTAGTTCAACCAGTGCCATGGGTGTGTCGTCAGTACGTCAAAATTGTTTCACGTTGTGCCCTCAGGTTTTAGGTAGCTTGCGGCACGCATTGGCTGGGTTTAAGGTGGTATCTCACTGCACTTGGGTCACCGATACAGCACTGCGGGGTTCGAAAAAATACTCAACGAATTTCAGAGATAAAGAACAAAATTCTGTGTATTTTGCTGTCTTCTCAGTCGTACTTTTACGTATAACGCAATATCTAAATTACAAAAAAATCGTCGAGAAAGACACAACAGTGACGAAGTGAACGAACACCGCTAGGGTTCCCCAAGTGCAGTGAGATACCACCTTTACATGTGCGTCCCCGGAGCTCGAAGTTTATATACACAACTACACTCGAGCTCATAACATTGTGATCATTGTTTTGTATCAATAAAATTGTACTGCATTTTACTTCACACAGTGTTGGGTCTTTTTGTATTTGCACTGTGTTGGTCATACATGTAGTAAACAACATATCACCCGAGGCGTGGCCCAACTACCGGTCGGATCCGACTCGTCAGAGGGCCGGGACCGAAAGAGATACAATTACCCCCACGTTGTATTTCATTTATATCAGCCTAAGGAAACTCAAGTTTGTTGCAAAAAAAAGAGAGAAAAAAGACCTGATGTTAATGCACATCCCGTCAAAAACTTTATTCACCAATTCAAGTAAAAGAACCGGCAGTCTGCCAGTTTGATTCAAGAACAGTTGTTCGAATTTTGAATGGCAATGAATGAATGAATGAATTGGAATTGTACTATAGAGCTCTATACAGAACACCTGTATCAAACGAAAATACTAAACCGATATAGAAAAATGCTAACACTTTACTTCCAACACTACAGCATAGGGACTAAAGCCCTCTAAATTTTTGGTCAGTCTTCCCTTGTTCACAGAATGACCCTTCTATCCCAGCAGTGACGTCAGGAACACACCACTTTTGCTGGAGGGGGGTATAAGTATCAGAAAGTCTATGTCGCCCCCCGTCTCTGTTGAGGGTGGGCTCTAATGTACACTGCCTCCTTCACTCCCATGACTAAACTAAACTAAAAATGTGCATTGATTGATGTTAAGTGGAAATGGCACCAAAATTCAACATTTCCTGATCACATAATATGATGATATTAAGTATTACTTATCTAATAAGCATACACGTGTGCACAAATATACACTCTTCTCTGTACCCTTATATATATGTGTGTGTGTTTGTGTATACATTTATGATATAATCATTCATTTTTCTATTATTCATGTACAAAAATGTAAACCACCACCTCACTTATACATTACATAGTATTCTTAATTATCTATTCAAGAGTTGCATACACAAAGTTTTGCTTCAAACATTCACTATCACGTTACCTTATTCACATGCCAATTACCACCAGTTGACAGTACCAACATTTATGGGTTTTCTAAAACATGCATTTTAGAATCAACTTTAAAGGAAGAAAAAGTGTAGGCAAATATACAGGTCTAGTACGTTTCACCCAACAGAGCACATTCAAGTTGTTGCCTCCCTATCCTCCATCATGGTTGTCGTGAAGGTCTTAAACGTTCTTCAGGGGAGCTGCTTCAGAATTTGATTCGTTGTTTTGCTCAAACTTTTGTGGGAAAGAAAGGAAAAAACAACAACAGCAATTATTTCCTATGACACTTGAAATGAGCAATTTAAGACTAGAATTGTATATAAAAAGTTGTCAACTTATAGGTTATTTGGTTAAAAAAATGAAATTGCTTTTTCAAAAGATACAATTCTAATTGATCCAAATGCTAGGAGGAGAAGTCTGTGTGTTTCTGGTCTGCGTGTGTTAGATGATGTGTCTGTGAGTGTGCTTGTATGTGTATTATCTGTAAGTATCTATGTAATATGGGTATGTGTATGTTTAGTGCATGTGCATGTACATGCACTTGTGGTGTGTGTGCGTGTGTGTGTGCGCGTGTGTCGTGTTGATGTGTGTTAATGTGTGCAAGTGCATACATGTATACGAGTGTGTGTGTGTGTGTGTGCTTGTTTGTGTGTCTTGTTGATGTGTGTGTATTTGTGCTCATGTATGAGTGTGTCTGTGTGCGTGTGCGTGTGCGTCTGCATGTATGTTTGTGGCAAAGGAGACTTACCTCTTGAACCTCATCATCAGCGAATCCCTTGATGATCAGGTTGGACCTGGTGGTCCCTGGTTTCTTACTGTTCTTGTCATGCTCCTTATAGGCTTTGTCGATTTTTTCCTTCAGGCCCTGTTGGTACGTAAGAAACGAGAATCACTGTGGACTCTAAGTTGGAGCTTTAACGCCTTAGGTTCGAGTGAGGCTTAGACATTCACATAATTTTCAAGAGTTATAAAGAAATAATATAATGAAACTTTTTTGTTCCTAAACTTTTTAAAACTTTTCATTATTTAACGATGTGAAAATAGCATTATTTAAGTTTTTACCTTGAACTTCTCTTCTATCTTTTGCAACTCGCTGTCGTTCTTGTTCCTCTAGTAGAGTAAGGGAAGTGTACACGTACATGAGTCAACAGTCCTTTCATATGACATTCACTTCCCCCTCCGCCAAATCATTATTAAATTCTTCACGTTAGGAGAAAGCATAGGACGTAACATTTGATAGACAGAGGGAAATTACATGTGAAATATTAGAGGGAATCAGGAAAGGTAACCATTTTGCAACAAATCAATTTTTTATCATCAACCAAAGTTTGCACCCATCTTTACGTCAAGCATTGATAGGACCGCCACCATCCAATTCTTTTTATTTGCAAATGTAACGTTTTTCATCTGTCTCTGAACATACCTTCAACCAAATCATTCTCCCAAAGATCAAGTGTGCCAAGACAAACACAACCCCCAAAATGGAGCCACAGACCCTGTCAAAGAGCAAGGCCCCGAAGACTGAGGCCAAAGTGTTTTCCACTGCCACGCTGCACTGGAAGATAATACACCCCAGCACATACTTGTCCTGAAAAAATGAACACTGTTTTAAGTATATCTTAATAGTTAAAGATAATTTGGAAACAAAAATTATATACATAAAAGATGTCATAGTCTAATTAAATTGCGGTTGGCTATCTGATAAATTTGACTGTGTGCGTCCGATTAATTAATTAGTGCTGTCCAAACCTTATCTGCTAATTACCTGGAAGATGGTTTGGTTTTGGGTGTGTTTGTCATTTTGTGTGTCCGTATCTAACATTTGGGCTAGAAGGGGTCAGAAAATGAAAGTCAAGTTCAATAATAGCGACTTTCTAAGGTACTGCACTGAAAGTTCTGTTTTGATATGTCGTGTTTTGGACATGTTGTCGTATTTTTTAAGAAGTGGTTTGTAGAGAGAGTGCTATACATTTGGCCCCCTAGCGACTTTTTGGAACTGCAGGGACCGATTTTGCATCATGAAAGTTTAGAGGAGAATAACTTCAGAATTCGAACAAGCTGATGGATCGTTATGAATTTTGGGATGTTTACTTTTTACTTCGGTACTCTTTTAGGGTAACCACTCGGGGTAATACATCAATGAGACTTAGAAGAGTTTTACTCTTTTACTCACCAGTAGAGTCAAGTAGGAGACGGTAGGTAGATACTGAGATACAACCAACTTGAAGGCCACTGTCGTGACCAGGAGAGTAAAGGTGATGCCGAGACGGTCTTTGTGCTCTTCTGCTGGGATGGAGAACACAGTGAAGGAGAGGCCCATGATGACGAACTGTGAAGTAAAAACAAAAATTATGAAAAACAAAAATGCATTCAGAGGTGGCAGACGCTGTCCTCTTACCATACAGACATACTGCTTTGTGATATGCAAATGGAAGCTGGTGCTGTCTGACAATGAACCCCCACCACCAACCCCCTCCTGCTGTTGTTGAGAAAGTTACCAGCCAATCACGCTGTCTCTTGACCGTAGGAAGCAACGTCATTGGCTGGTAATTAATGATATCAAGCACTGACGCAAGCACAGAGGCAGGCCGTCTCTCACAACGGGCGAACCTGTCAAAAGCAAATGGGTACTGGAAGCTATCTTGGTCCTCAAACATGACAATGGGACAGCGTAGACGGTACTACACTTACCAAGATGAGTACGGTGTTCCACATGTAAAATATCGTCTTCCTCTGCACATGCGCCGTGATGTTGTACAACGGGTACTCGCCGAAGGTTTTGGATTGCCCGTTACGTTTGGTGTCGTGCGTGCACTCAAGGTACTCATTCACCTTCCACTGATCGGCATCTGAGGTAAAGATTATGTAATTATGATCACGTTTCCTTTTCTTGTAATGACGTAGAAGAGATCAATAACATTCTGTATATGTTACCTAACTAACGCCCGAATGGAGGCGTGGCTTCGAATCCTACTTCTGACACCATGTTGTATCGTGTTGTGGGATCAGAGACAGTACAAGCTGCTAATCCTTGTATTCTAGCATTGTGTTCTACGACTGTTACCTGCAAAGTCGTCATCACTAATGTTGTCGATGGACCCGTAGTTCTTTCTCAGCTCCACCTTCCTGAGTGGCCAGCCTGACATCAGTTGGATAGTCAGTTTCTGGACGAATAAATCATAACATGAAAGATTGAAGTGTATCGTGCTTAGTCCAGTCAAGGAGGTTAAAACTTGGTCCAGTGTTCAGCGACCTTTCTTAGGACCAAGAGGTCGAAAAGATTTCAGAATAGACAGAGAGTTGGGCGTATTTTTCATCGGACATTCTACCATATGAGTCGATGCACAGGGCTCGTCCGATCCCTAAAAATCACGCGGAAGAATATCGGTCCGCCGATCGATTTTGCTGCCGTGTGAGAAGACATTGGGATATGGGGTTACGCCGTGGTTCACTGTATTGTGACTGCACACACTCGGAACTGTGAAATAAATAGTATATTGGAATACATACTTGGTGGTCGACAGGGAAGTCGGTGAGTTTCATGTCAGCCTTGAAGGTTGCCTTAACCTTCCTGAACTCGTGCACGATGGAAACTTCGACAAAACAACCTCAATCAGGTTCCGTAGTGTCACGTTCTTCTCAACGGTCACTGTGTTCCTCAGCTCGATCCGTGGGTCCCACTGATTGTCCCAGTCTACTTCCTGAAAACGTAGAATACAGTTGTATAAATGAGGTTCAAGCACTGCTCTAAGCCTTTTGGCGTAATCTGTTGCGTGCTGGGTTTGTGGTCTGACGGCCCGAGGTCGGGCGGGTTTTGATCCCGGGAGTAAGGATATTGTTAAAAGGTGAGGCTTTTCGTCTCCCTCTGCTTCCAAAAAAGAAATCAAACCCGACCTGTTTAGAAATAGGCAACACTAATATTAGAGTAGAATATTGTTTATAACTGTTCATTGTCACTTGTATATCTATGTTTATACCATGCATTTGCAATTAGCCCTCGGGCACGAACTTGCAAATAAACTTCTTTAATTAAATTAGCTACCATATAACAAACTTCACTGGGTCAGGGGGCGATATCGACTTTCAATAACCTTTGACCCATTGCTGACGTCACGTGTACAAAATCTTGTTTATTTTACTTATCTCCCTTACATCTCTATTTTTGATCCCTTTGAGATTTGGATCCTTGTAGAAGATCTCAAACCAGAGTTCTGCGGAGAACTCCTGTTTAACGGTGTCCACATCCCTCAGTGAGAACAGGGTGGGAGTAATCAGCACACGGACCTGGAGGGGTAGGGAACATTAGTATCTTTCTTTGTAAATAACGTTATGTGGAAAGAATGCACAAAGTTCTTCGACACAATCAGTTTTAAGAATTACCCAGCCAATGTTCCAGCACCCTCCCACACAGGGTTGACTATCGCGGCAACGCCTTACGATATCACCCCTGCCTTTTCAGCCTCAGAAAGTCGGTACTAGTTGCTCCTTGCTTATGAATATTAATGAGCTTGCCTGATTTGTCGCGGACCAATCAGCGCCCGAACTGCAAGTTTCGAATAAACAGCGTACGGTGCGGCGTGCACAAAAATTGTTAATTCTTGCGTACGTGTGCGTTCCAGCAAGGACGTCCTTGGTTCCAGTGACGGTCTGTCACCTTCCTGAGGGCAATGCTAACTGCAGCTACTTCACACTGCAGCTAGGAGTCGTTGTTGCAGTACTTAGTCGGCTCAGGGTCAACTTAGAAGCGCTTATATAAATCAAGCTACTATTTCACCTTTTCTGGTTTCCTGCTAAACCATTTCTGGCCGCTGCTGCTCTCCAGATAACTGTTGATATGCTTCACCTCCGCAACTATAACATCCAGTTTGACTTCAAGACCCTGGAACATCATAGGAAAAAAAATCTTTATTATTCGGAAGAAATATCAATAGTATTTCCCTTTATATTCGGCATTGTAATCTCCTGACTGACTTTGTATTGAAAGTTAAAGTATATGGAACTCGAGTTATGGGACCTTGCATCTTCGCCATAAGATATTAATCCTTTCGAATGAAGTACTATACATATTTCTGACAAATTATCATGCAAACAAGTCCTTATTTGCATAATTTTCTCAGTTGATTATCATCTCTGCCCATATAACACAAGTTGATCACAGTATGAAAGTCTTGGCAAAGAAGGCATTTTCTTATCAACATCAATTATGCAAATGAGGTCTTCGTTTGCATATTTGATATCTATCAACATTCCTCTTTTTTTCTCAGCTACGTGACATTGTATGTTTATACCCCCGTCACATGTAGCGAAAATCGATCGGACTGCGAGCTCTAAATTACCAGCAGGAGGATGACCCTGATGGCGACGAAGAAATGGCAGACTTCCCCCCTTCCCGTCAGTGTCATGCCTCCTAATTTAGAGCTCGCAGACTCATCGTCCGTTCGATTTTCGCTACATGTGACGGGGGGATAAAGAGTCCTATCATAGCATCCAGTGTATTTATTAACTTTCCTCATGAATTATGCCAATTAGGTATTGATTTACATAAACAACCCCTAAAAAATGTTTGTCATCATATAGACTACCTACATATCAAGAATTATTAAAATATGTTAACACAAAGTTTACGTATTCTCGCCCAGAGTTTGAAACAAAATCGGCCCCTGCAAACTAAAAAAAAAGTCTCCATGGTCCCAAACTCACAGAACTCACTCTCTGTCCCAAGAGCTTATTATCTATCATCAAAACACAAAATTTCCAGAACACGAGATACTAAAACCGAAAGAAATGCTACAGTACTTTAGGTCGCTAGGGAGCCCATTATCAAACTTGACCTTCTTTTTTCCAAACCCGTACCCACCTACCAAATATGACGAGGATCCCTCCATGGTTTTTCGAGTTATGCTGTTGACAGACACACAGATAAACTCACCGAAACCATCACCCTCTTGACAAAGTTTATTATTAAAAAAACATGGCTACAGAGCCTGAGGGCAATATTTGACTAATATATGCATGGAGCACTCAGTTCTGGGGCCAACATATCCACTTCTCAGTGTCAATGTTTCCTTCCATTCTTGTATCTATCTTGACCTGTTGAAACATTTACCTTAAAGCATCTGTGAGCCTAGCAAATAAAACTACGTAGCCATGCCTTCTATGGATATGCCCCCCACCCCCCGCAATATCAAAGAGAATAATTCAATTTGCCCCTCTTGAACAGAACACTCCAGTCTTGAACCTTAGTTCTAATTTGTTAAGGCCACACCAATTCGGTTTCTTGGTTCTCAGGCACCAAACGAAATTTCGTAAACAGATGAAAACGAAAGCTTGTGAGGAAAACCTGAATCTTAGACTATATTCAGTCCCCACTACTTTAACTTATTACTTATATGTTTATGTATAAAGTTAACTTTCTCTAAGACTTTTTTCTCGTTAGTCTTCCTGTACTCAGGAATCTTCGGGTTTTCTTCCATTAAAAAGTTTCTGGAGGACGTCCTTTTCACACTAAAAACCTATTCAATGATTTTTTGTAACCTTATGTCAATGAGAGGAGCCTAAAACAATTGTACTAACCTGATTGTCAGAGTCCGCCATGTTATGACTCTAGCTCTGAAAGTAGTTCAACCAGTGCCATGGGTGTGTCGTAAATACGTTAAAATTGTTTCACGCACGTTGTGCCCTGAGGTCTTAGATAGCTTGCGATACGCATGGCCATGGGCTAGGTTTACACGGGTGTTTTTGGAGCTCGACTTGGAGTACACTCCGCCGAAGTCTGACTGAGCGGAGTCTTTGTTAGGTCGTGCGACGTTCGCCCGACTTCCATTTGTTTACAAATATTTAATTTCAGGGAATGTGAGGGTAATTCTAACATTGTGGCTTCTGTGGTAGTATGTAGGCTGGTTTTGTGACACACTTTCCTTCCTTGAGTGATTTCTATTATGCCCGCGCATTCCATTAATTGGTTAAAAAGATTCCGACAACAAAATAAGCAACATTTATTGATCTCTTGCCTTTTTTGAGGAACGTTTTGTGTGACCTTGTTCGCGTGCAAGAGGTCATGGGAGGTTCATTATCATAGATTTATTCACCGTCGATCGCACGAGCCTCGCTTATATGTGAGGGGGCAGTTTTTAGGCGAAAAATACGCAAGACCATCGTAAGATATTAAAATCAGCCGACCTTCTCGCGATCGCGAAGTACGTCCGAAGATCGTATATAATGTGATGGGCCCCGGGGGTATTAGGAAACTTGCATGCTGTCCCCCCCAAATACCTAAAGTTAGCAATCGTACGACGACCGTACGACCTTTATGACCGTGCCCTGAACAGAAATTTTAGACACTCAAGTACAATTCTCCCGGACTCCACTTGTGGAATGAGTAACCTTGAAACCATGTCCAAATCGGTGTTCGGAAGAGAGAGTGGTTGGCAAGTCGCGTTTTCTGGTGTGTAAATCCATGACGTGTGTGAACATATTGCTCTTGGATCGGAGTCCGGACGGGTCCACTCGAAAACGGGTGTCAGCCACAGCCATTGTTTTGAAGTTTTTGAGGGCGTGCTTGGCCCTATTGCCCAGGATGCCAAACATTTCGGTTTAAAGGTCACAGTGCATAGTCTGCTAAACCAGTTTTCCTGTTTGTTTGGTGGCAAGCCGCCACAGTGCCTGCCATGTTGTGTTGTAGGTTCGTTCCGTCTCTTACACTGGAGCAGTGTGAACAAACTACACAACTTGAGCTTTTCTGAATTACTGAGACTGCAGGTACGTTGTTACATGCATGTGTTTTAGCTATTGTGCTCAAAATAAGTTCTTATGACTCGGTAGTATCTTGTTTAGCAAAATCACATAGAGCAGACATTATTGGTGGGTGATACTACAGTGTGTGATATTGAAACAAATGAGATACGGCAATCGCAAAAACTATGCAAGTTCTACAAAACCGGTATGCATATCCGACAACGAGTATGGCAACAACTAGACATGTTGTTTATAGAACGCAATGTTTTGCTAAGGTCTCTGGGTATAATCGAATTCTAAGACATGTCTTCTAAAATCGTTAGGTATTTTCAAAATGTTGACGGTTTGTGAGACACTTCGCGAGGTGGACGCTAAAGCCACGCGACTCGGACTAGTGCGTACCGAGACAGACTACATCCGTGCTCTATTGGACGCCATGGCGGACATGGACAGGTATGTGGAAGTGGAGGTGCTCAAAAGCCTGGGAGATGTGAACTTGGAAAAGGGAAGACTCTACAAGGACCTAGAGAAGTTTGACAGAGCCATGATGCTGTATAGAACTGCACTGATACGATGTGAGGACGCCTATGTTGGAGATAGAATCACATATCGTTACCGGTATGCCGAGAAGTTGATAGGGAAGGTACCAAGAGCTTCCATAAGCTCCAGCAACAAGAAAATACCATCACTTCCGAAGGTCGTGGAGAAGTTCTTGAATCTTGACCGTAGCTTGTCTTTATCTAACAAAGACTCTGTACTGTTTGAATTCACAAAGTTAATGATAGAAGGCATCGTTAACAGGGACAGCATGTTGGAGGTGGAAGCGGTCAAGAGTATCGGAGACGTGTATTTGAACACAGGAAGAAAGACAGGAGACACTATGTATTTGACCAAAGCTACCGCCATGTACAACACAGCGCTATCACGGTGTGAAGGGGTACAGGGCAAGTGACACTCATTCATCGCTTGCTGTACACGGCAAAAATCAGGCAATCTACCAGAAGGACTGGAAATAAGGTATTCAACTTTTCTTGTCATGTCATTTGAAAAGCATAAACGATGTGAATCGCATGTTAAAGAAAACGAAAAGTTGGATTGTTGCAAAAGCTTTCGTAAAATCTATGTTGAATCTTTGTAAATTGATATTGTCAATTGCCAAGAATGCATGTTTATATACCCCCTGTTTATCATGTGTGATTTATATTGTTGACGGATATAAAGTACAGAGGTCGTCTGTCATATGACACCCCGGCGACCACGGACGTTGACGTCATCGATGACGTAACGGGTTCAAGGTTCATGTGAGTACAAATGTGAATAGCGACTAACAGTAGTCTACAAGCAGATCCTACGGTGCCCTAGGATAGTTTTAAAGCTGGCCAAGGAGTATAGCCGACTACCCGCATGAATCGCTTTGGCCGGCTATACTCCTTGGCCTGCTTTGATACTGTCTTATGCCATTGTAGGATCTGCTTGGAGATTGATCAACAGTGGAGTATTTGCTTAGTGGGAATGTCAATCACACAGCATGAAAATCAGTTGGACGAAGTGTTTGCAAGCTCTAAATGGTGTACTACTATATGGTGTATAGTCTCTCAATCATCGCACGATGCTTAGAGATCAACTGATGTTCGCAGGTCACCGGGGCTCTGTCCAATTTGGTAGTCCAATTTTGTGTGCAGATTCTCATGGGAACAATACACACGAGTCTCTGGCGACTTTTAAATTCGGCTGCCTCCTGGCAATCAACAAATAAAGGGGTTTAAGACCAGTCAGATCTTACTGGTGGAAAATGAAAACTTGCGTTGTTGTGCTGTTGCTGAAATGCTACTAGAATGAATACGAAGTTTTCCGTTCCTATTACCCTTGTAACTGCTATTGTACATACCTTTGTAGCGACAGCCATACTTTGACCTTGGCAAATAAGAGTTTGAGTCTATTTGTTTGTTTGTTTGTTAACAGCATGACTCTTGAAGTCTTGGATGATTAGTATTTATTTACAATTTACGCCATTCAGGATTTATGTATGGATGAGTACTTGAGTGGTGAAATTACCAGCTAGTTGTATCTTTAACCATTATACAGGTCGCCCAGTGCGTACATAGAAAGCCAAACAACAGGACATGTGGCACCGGATTACAGGTATGCGAATTGTACAATGCAGCATATTGAATATCAAATATGTGATTAAAAAAAATTATGTTCAAAGAAAAGAAAAAAGGAACGTGTAAACACATATGATTGCCTTTTAGACAATTTTTTTAATGCACAGCCACAGAAGGAATGCGGTCCATACGTATTATATGTGAAATATCAAGTGGTACAGTAGCATTCAAAGACTGAAAGTATGTCGAAAAAGAGAAGACAAAATTTAATAACCCTACAATTTCAAACAGACCCCAGATATCTCTGGAGTTTAATTCCGGAAAATATCCGGAGACATGTAACTTAAACCTATATATTCATTATCATTTGATATATTGATGTCGATTCATTTATATATCTACTTTCAAATGAATTAATCCACTGCAGGACTTGCGACAAGGACCTGACTGAAGGCGATCATGCACTGACAGAAGGGAACCTGGACTTGGCAGAACAGAAGTTTGCGTCCGCTCTGAAACTCATTCACGGTATGCTTTAAAAAAAAAACAAATGTAGATTCTCCAAGCAAACTATACCCATTGCCGTGCAGTATCTAACCCTATTTAGGAAAATAAACTGCTCTCCAACTCAAGATATTCTACTCACCGGAAACTTCGATCGAATCTCTTGGTCTTCTTCAGCTATCTGACCCGGCTGCTGTAGACACGTGATCTTTTGCATTCGTGACGTCAGTACTAGGTCAAAGTTCGTCGGAAGTCGGTACCGCGCCCATGTCTAACTTTACATCAGTTACATATTCTATGTAATAGTAACTTATAAAGAATAAATCAGCTACGTTCGTAACTAATTTTATAATTGTAATAAAATCTATTTAATTTATCCATATTTCATTGACGTTCGTCACGTTCATTTTTTTATATGCCTTTTGCAGATTTTAACATACCTGATCGACCAAAAGAGGCAGAGTGCCTTTATAGAATAGGCAACGTATACGTCAAGCGAGGTAAAAGGACAAAAGAAGGTAGGAACTTCACACAGGCAGCTGCCCTGTACAACGCAGCCATGGCCAGAACAGACGAAAATAGAGACAAAATGATGAGATGCCTGCAGGAAACAGAGCAATTGTTTCTCATGCACATAGCAAATGTGGACAGCAAGCTGGTATCATCTGATGGGGACCTACGTCATAAAGAGCGATTTGAGAGCATGCGTACTCGCGTCAAGTCCCAGTTAGAAGCAATTGATCAGAAACACAATCCGTACCAATATAACGAGGACGACCCAAAGATGCGAACAGTCGAGGCCGAGCGAGCTGAAGCAGTTAAAGCTCTATTCAAGAGCATCGCCAAGGACAGACAAATGTTTATCCAGGACCTTGTCAGAGAAAGCGTAGAGGTTCTTGGCCCTCCTCCATGTAAGTATGCTTTCATCGGATTGGGCTCACAGGCAACAGAACTGGTTACACCCTACTCTGACCTGGAGTTCGCCATTCTGATTGAAGATGGAAGAGACAACGATGACACGCGGGAGTACTTCATCAACCTCACACACTACCTACACCTGAAAGTCATCAACCTGGGAGAGACCATCCTTCCAGCCATGGCTATCCCGTCACTGAATGATTTCCAATCAGAAGACCCAGAGAAAGACTGGTTCTTCGACTCCGTCACGCCTCGTGGATTCGCCTTCGATGGATTTATGCCATGGGCCAGTAAGACTCCGTTTGGAAGAGACAAGACTAAAACGAAGCCCCCCGTAAGCCTTATCCAGACACCAGTCAATCTGGCAAAGTTTCAGCGGCATAACATTAGCATGTCAGAAGGTTACCATCTGTCAGACATCCTCAGGCGGGTTTCTTTCCTAGCAGGAGAAGAAACCCTGATAAGTGAGTACATGGAGAAACTGGGCGAAATCATCACAGATTCGCCTATTTCTCGTTTAATGTCCCGTTTGTCCGCTATTGTTACCTTGTGGGACGACAAGGACCATCTTTCAAACCTTGAACCCACTGGGCAACTGCTCAATGTGAAGAAAGACATCTATCGTTTCCCAGGAATAGCCATAGAACTACTAGCCCTCTGCTGTCAATTTGCCACTGCCAGCACATGGGATGTAATCGACAAATTTAAGGAAACGGACTTGGTCGAAGAACAGAACGCTACCCATCTTACAATACTGACCAGCATCTCGGCAGAGCTTCGACTGAGAACATACATTGTCAATGGAGGGCAAAACGACACTCTGTCACCTCTCACCGAAATTGAATATCAACCAAAAGTGCGAATGATATCTTACAACACCTTGAGGTCTGTATTCCACATTCCGGACAATAAAGTCCTCTTCAGGTACTACTGCAGGGCTATACCCCTGAAAAGGTGTATGCCAGATATCATCAACAAGACTTTGCCGCTGGAACCAATAAAGATATTCAAAACAGCCATCTATGATGACTCAAATGAATGTATGGGACGGATAGCTGGAAACCTACTCTTGTCAGATAAAAGCTTGCAATACTGGGAGGCAGCATTAAGAGAAGCAGAAAGTGAGGTCAAACGGTCAGAAATACTTGAAGAATTAGGGACATATTGGGCATCTCATGATGATATTGCAAAGGGAAGAACCTATTTTGAACAATCACTGATGATCCGTAGGAATATCTATGGAGAGAAGACAGCACATCCGGATATTGTATTGTCACTACTCAACATAGGAACCTCTTTCAGTAGACTCGGCGATCAGAAGAAAGCCATTGGTTACTTCCAACAATCGCTAACTATGACTGAAATGTTGTATGGGGACTGCGCAGCACATCCAAACATTACAAAGACACTTTGTTTCCTTGGATATTCCTGGAGCAAACTCGGTGACCAGAATAAAGCAATAAACTTCTACGAAAAAGCAGTAACAATAATGAGAAACATCTATGGAGACAACACCGCACATCCGGACATTGCCGCTTCACTGCTTGGTTTGGGAGAGTGTTGGGGAGAACTTGGTGATCAGACGAAAGCAATTAGCTACTGCGAACAGTCAATCACAATGAGGAAAACTATCTACGGAGACAACACCGCACATCCGGGCATTATCGGGGCGCTTTGTAGCCTTGGCCTGTCTTGGAGTAAACTCGGCGACCAAAACAAGGCAATACGCTTCCACCAACAGGCACTAACGGTAGGGAAAACCATCTATGGAGACAAGACGACACATCCGTATATTTTTGTGACACTTGGTGGCCTTGGATTGTGTTGGCATGAACTCGGCGATGACAAGAAAGCAATCAGTTACTACGAGCAGTCCCTTGCGATGGAGAAGACCATCTACGGTGACAACAAGGTACATCCAAGCATTGCAGTGTCGCTTATCAACTTGGGATATTCTTGGAGTAGTCTTGGTGATGAAAAGAAAGCAATCAACTACTTCGAACAGTCGGTTGCGATGGTGAAATCTATCTATGGCGAAATCACCGTACATCCAAACATTGCCAGGTCACTTCACGGACTGGGCTCATGTTGGAGTAAACTCGGTGAAGAAAGAAAAGCAATTGAGTACTATCATCAGTCATTAACAATGGAAAAATCTATCTACAGCGACGAAACTGCACATCCAAGTATTGCCGCATCACTTCGAAATCTGGGAGCATCTTACAGTAGACTCGGTGATCAAAACAAAGCTATCAAATGCTTTGAGCAGTCATTAAAGATGACAAAGATTATCTATGGAGACAACACGGCACATCCTGATGTTGCCGCGTTACTTACCAACTTAGGATTATGCTGTCGTCAACTTGGAGACCAGAGGAAAGCAATATACTATCACGAACGTGCGTTAACTATGTTAAGAATTATCCACGAAGACCACGCGGCACATCCTAACATTGCCGGCGCGCTCAACAATATAGGTATGTCTTGGAGTGAACTTGGCGACGACAAGAAGGCAGTTAGCTACTACGAACAATCACTTACGATGAGGAAGTTTGCCTACGGGGACATGCATCCTGATACTGCTGAGTCTTTGAACAATTTGGGAGCATCTTGGAAGAAACTAGGTGATCAGAAAAAAGCAATTAGGCACCACGAACAGTCACTACAAATAGGAAAAGCTATTTATGGAGACAACACAGCGCATCCTAAGATTGCCAGATCACTCAACAACCTTGGATCATGTTGGAATAAACTCGGTGATCACCAAAAAGCAATTATCTATTTCGAACAATCACTTAAGATGCAGAGAGCTATCCACGGAGAAAACATAGCCCATCCAGACATTGCCACATTACTTTATAACACCGGATCATCTTGGCGGATACTTGGCCATCCTAAGAAAGCAATAAGCTACTTGGAACAGTCACTAATGATGTTACGAACTATCTATGGAGACAACACCGCACATCTGGACATTGCGTCGTCACTTAGGAATTTGGGAGTCTGTTGGTGGAAATGCAATGATCAGAGGAAAGCCGTTAGCTACTACGAACAGTCACTAGAGATGAGAAAAACTATGTATGGTCACAACACGGCACATCCAGACATTGCCACGTCACTCAACAACTTAGGGTTATCTTATAGTAAACTCGGGGATGAGACGAAAGCAATAAGCTTCTACGAACAGTCACTGAGGATGCTAAAAACTGTCCATGGTGAAAACAAGGCACATCCAGACATTATTAAAGCCTTACGTTGTCTTGCATCGTGTTGGAGTAAACTTGGTGATCAAAGGAAAGCAAGTAGATATTACGAGGAGCTGTTGATACTTCTGGGAACTGTTAATATATAGGAAAAGACACACGCAGAGATTCAATTGCCAGGTTACCAAATTGTATCAATATAGAGTGAACTGGACGGTTTCATCCTCCTACGCAGGAACATCCAACAGCGAAACCGCCTGTCTGCATGAACCCTGCTTTCTCAACCGTCACTCTTAGCTCCTGTGGACGTCCCCTCAAACCGACTGTCAGCCAATAAGAGGCCTTTCAGTTTTCAAAAGGGGTCTCGAATATATAAGAGTAAGCTCATTGATATTGCGTTAATATCTATAAGCAGGGCGGTCAGGAACTAAGAGTGACGGTTGAGAAAGCAGGGTGAAAGGCGGTTTCGCTGTTGGATGTCCCTGCGTAGGAGACCGTTTGAATAAGTATAGAGCAAAGTTATGGATTAACAATGGAAAACTGGTCAGTTAAGCTATCTTGAAAAGAGAGTTAATTCATTTATAGCAATTGGTATCAGATAATGCTATTTAGATATCCGTAAATAAACAGACACAGAAAAAACAGGTACATTTTACACCAGCATTTGAAATATTTACTATCTTCTAGTAAAGTTTTATGACAATTGTGTTCAGGGAGTTGCAATATAAGTACAGATATTAAGATACAACACAACAGTCATAACACATCTGTTATTGTCCATATTTCACGTTACGTACAATTGTAACAGATATATCTAGATCTTAAGAATGCTACTGAATGTACGTTAGACTACTTGTACTTCTTACATTTCTAACTCCAGTAGCGTTTACATGTTATGACATTCCTAGGCTTTGACGTCATCCTGTCTTACTCTAATAAGCCACCTCAAAGCTTCAAGTGCGCATGAGTAGTTTAATGCGTTGAGGTCTAAGGTCAAAGTTTAATGACCTTGCTTGTAAAAAGTCCTTTGGCTAGATTTGCAGATATTGTTTTCGTCTCAGGGGCATCCACCTATGACCTTACCCTCAATCCCCTAAACTGTGAGGTGGCTTATGTATTGGTACCTATTTGTTGGAGTTCATTTTTTTTATATCACATGTTATGTAGATGTACCAATTGCTGTCTTGTTAGTCTAATACATAGTGACTGACAATTCTACAAGGCATGATTACAGTTACACTTTTGGTCACTTTTCATTACTAAGTTGAATCATTTCAGTCTCTTTGTCATTTGTTGCTATCCACGATGATAATATATGTTGCTATACAGTTAACAATTCAACAGGGCCATATATTCAAATCATCAGTAACATTTTCATCATATGCCATTTTTCATCTTATTAACATTGATTTAATTTCTATTCTCTTACACTGTCCTACCGCAAGTACATGTTACACTAAAACATTTCTTACAAAACAAACTTACAAAAACATCATATTGCACTTCATATATGTCGTCTAAGACTATTACAATATCTTTCCAACATCTTATAGAATACTGTGGCATATCTTACATTTTATACAGTTGCGTAACAGTAATATATAGTATGACATTGACTTGTGAAAGCACAGTGTCTTGGCATCTTTAAGTACAACAATGGTGATCACTTCTTAGAATACTGTTATCTTTTATCTTTGTCTGTTCGGATGTACAGGGGTGTACTGTGAACTACACAGCAGTTACATTACTTTATGAAAAAACATATGGTCTATACGGACTCGTTCCTCAGCTAACTGACATCTATTGCACTGCAGTCATCCTTTAGTAAGACATCTGGACCCTTATGCTTAGAACTTTTGCCAAACTGGTTTCGTTGTGTACAACTTATTCAGTGACTAGAGGCTTAAGGGCAATAATACACAAAGTGTGCATACCGCCCTGGTATCTTTACAGTGATTACCGGACTGGTACCTACTAATGCTGTAGCAAATATGTGACTTCAGATGTCTTACTAAAGGATGACTGTGGTACAATAGATGTTGGCTAGCTGAGGAATGAATCAACTCTACTATATGAACATACAGTCTATATATAGACAATGCTGTCCTGTGTTACACAGTATCTGGCTACCAGGGGCTAACGGTCTTTGGCTCCCTTCTAGAGAGGGGGCGGTCAGTCGGGCGATTTGGTCAGACTACAACCATGTTATGTGACCGTGGAGCCAACACTACACTTTTTCACTGATTTAAGATAGAAATTGCTGCGACAATACTCCTATCCTATTATCTACACTTGGGGATGGGCACTGGGTTAGTAAGTATGAGGAAAAAGAGTCCAATGCTCTTTGACCTTTTTTATGAATGGGGAATAGAAAATAAGAACAACAAAGTAGTATTGCACTATGATTATCTAACATGTTTCTTATTTGGATGAATCTGAATGAAGCTCTGCGTTGACATGCACCCTAATATGCCTTTGACTAATTTGCCTGAATTTGGAATAAAGCTCTGTTTTGACATGTGCCATAGTTTGCCTTTAATTTTGCTCCTATTCTAATTTACTTGAGGGAGCCTCAACCTTAAAGTTTATACCATAACTTTAACTTAAAGTTCATACATCAGGACTTTTTAAAAACAGGGACAGGGGACACCATAAACTGTCTTTATTATACAGTTTACTAGTCACTTGACTCGATTCACTGATCATATATAGGCAGCTAGGTAACCGTTTTACCTACATGTATGTAGGAGTTGTGGTAGATGACATTTCCATGTCCACTTTGTTAGGACACTTGACTTTCAAATGACTTATCAACCTACATACATCAGGGTTTTACAACTGTCCATCAATATTTATCTCTACCGGACTGACTATACTGGATATTACAAGGAGAATAATTTGCTATGGGAGTTTTGCTACCAACGGATTTGATTGGCGGCAGAATGCTAACCTTAGTGTGAACTGATCACGACTCATCTTGCAAATTTACAGATTTTTGGGGCCAAATTCTACGGTTCCCATACCCCTGTAGAAAGGTCTGGTGGAGGTTACATCAACAGAGACAGGAGATGTGATAAACTTTTGGCTCCCGTCCCATCTACATAACATGATTTACTCCTTGACAAAGACTAACTAGTAGTAAGGTTCAGTCTAAAATTTGGGTAAGTCCAATTTCTCACATTTACAGTTTCTGAAGAGGGGATATAAGTAGAGACTTGACCGATGTAGGCTGTGCTAGATGACATTTTTGTCCATGTCGGAGTTATGGTAGATGGGGTTCAACGATTCTCCTGTCCCATCTACATAACATAATTTGACTCCTTAACAAAGACTAACCAATGCAGTTCAGTCTAAAATTTGGATAAGTCCAATTTCTCACATTTACAGTTCATGATAATCCTGAAGAGGGGATATAAGTAGAGACTTGATTGCACCGATGCAGTGCGCGCTAGACGACGTTTTCGTCCACGTCGGAGTTGTGGTAGATGGGGTTCTTCCTGACCACACTAGACTGGCGGAAGCTACTGGTGCTGAGGTCAGTCATCATGGAGGGCGGTCCGCTCTGCTGGGACATCATCTCAGCAGCCTGAACCTCGATGCCGATGTTGTCTGCCTTCACGGTCTTGTGTGCTTTGTTGTCATTGGCCTTGCTCTTCTTACTCTTCCTGAGGCTGAAGCCTCTGCTTGGCTTCTGGAAGAAACAAACAAAATTATGATATCTGTCAACATCTTTTTGAATCTTTTTCTCGTCAAAATTCTAAAACAAAATCTGCCCATTAAGCTTAAAAAAAGACATCAGGGGAGCAAAACGAACAGTGCATATTTTCTGCTCCAAGAGCTATGTATAAATTCAAAATTACAGCCACAGTATGTCCAGAACACAAGACATCAAAACTTAAATTCTGCTGCAGTTTCTCAGAAAGCTGCTATTAGGCACATTATCAAACTTGACCTTCGTTTTCCAGACCCCTACCAAATATCATTGGAATCCATTCAAGGCATCTTGGATTATGCTGTTAACAAACACATGCACAGAGGAAAACACTGAAGACATACTTTATTCGTGAAGGTACAAGCATTCTTGGTGAGGGTTATTAGAAAGGATTGTTGTCAAAAACGCGTCAGTAATGGCGAGAGTATGACAGTATGTGCCCCAAATGCAGCCATGATAGGACTTACAATGCACACACTAGGACGGACCCCTTCTCTTTCAATACCTGTAAATGTATTTAAGTTTACAGGGATTTAATTTCGTGGTATCGGGAAAAGGACTGTTTGTAGTGGTTTTAAGCTCAGGATAGTACCATGCACTGCACAGTAGTCTCTTACTGCCATGGGAAAATGTTTGCAGTGGTTTTAAGTTGAACTTACCAGTATATTTGTAACGCAAAAACCGCGAACACAAAACCATCACGAAAATTTCTGCATCTACAGTAAGTGTGAGGTGGGACTCTCCTCGAACATTCCACTGTTAGAAAAAAGGATATGTCTAGCATTATGAAATTATTACATGTTCTGAAAAGGATATGTCATGCATACCTTCATGTTCTTGTCGGCAGCACATTTCTTCCACTTGCCGACAGCGGCCTTAGCTAGCTGTGTCTCCTTCTCCTTCCTGGTGCGATGGCGTTTGTAGGCAATCTCAATAAAGATCAGGAACACTCCTGCCACTATGCCTCCAGCAACAAGCATGAAAACACCTGGGAGGAAAATGAAGACAAGATAAAATGCAGCCACAACCCTAGACAGGGACATCCAATAGAATCTCAGAGATACTTCTGCAGCTACATATTGGTCTCATCATGTTTTCAACCAAGCACACTGGGTCAACACACTACTTTTTTTTTCTATAGATGTTTTGGGTTGTTATGCCCAGGCATTTAACACAAGAAGATTATGCCCTAAGCTTCCTAGTAGTAGTACACAGAGCAATCAAAAAGGAAAAATGCAATCCCTTTTCACATGTTCGAGCTGAGCTGATCCTTGGATCGAATTCAGGCCTATGAAATTCGATCTAGAGGGACAAGCAGTGAAGCTGCATTATTACTTGCGCCACAGAGACTGACTAAATGTGTTCCTTAGGACAAATAACAAAACTTTTGTATTTTAGCATTTCAACAAAAAATCATGATTACTGTACAGGTGATTCATTGCTTTCCACTGACTTCACTTCTAAGATGCAGAATTATTCAGATATCAGTACCATGGACAGCATCATTTCACATATTTAGAAAAAAGTTTCATTTCAATACAGGAATCTAGTCAGACAAACAGAGGTCAAACACAACATAAACTGTACACCTTATGTCATACTTGTACCATGATGATGATGATGTAACACGATAATGCTAGAGATGGGTGATTTGGACATGGTGACAACTTTATCATCACACAGGGTTGTACTGTTATCAAACAAGATTCCATACAGTCATTGGAACAAACTTCAAGTATGTGGTTGTTGACATTTGAAATGGAAATTTTGCAATTTTTCATATCTAGGACACAGGACTTTCTCTTCTTCTGACGTATTTTTTGCGGGGTATCCAAAGAATGCCCTTATTTTGCAAGATCTTGTGTCTTAACAGCCTTACTGCCCCTACGGCCACCGTCTATGGGACTGAGTGTGAACAATGATTGCACAATGAATGTGACTAGGCCTTTACCTGCCATGTTTTCAAACGTCAGTGTTGCTGGTGAGTTCTTGCTGGTCTGGCAGTCCTCGTACCGGACCCACTCCCGGTCCAGCTCCTCCATGAAGCCGCTCTCATGGAAGCTGAGGATCTGTAGGGAGATCTCCTGTCCCCACGGACTGTCCTTCCGCATCCCAATCCCAAAACCTGAACAATACGTCATAAAATCACATCTTAATAAACATTTCTGTACATAGGGAGATCTCCTGTCCCCACGGGCTGTCCTTCCGCATCCCAATCCCAAAACCTGAACAATACATCATAAAATCACATCTTAATAAACATTTCTGTACATAGGGAGATCTCCTGTCCCCACGGACTGTCCTTCTGCATCCCGATCCCAAAACCTGAACAATACGTCATAAAATCACATCTTAATAAACATTTCTGTACATAGGGAGATCTCCTGTCCCCACGGACTGTCCTTCTGCATCCCGATCCCAAAACCTGAACAATACGTCATAAAATCACATCTTAATAAACATTTCTGTACATAGGGAGATCTCCTGTCCCCACGGACTGTCCTTCTGCATCCCGATCCCAAAACCTGAACAATACGTCATAAAATCACATCTTAATAAACATTTCTGTACATAGGGAGATCTCCTGTCCCCACGGACTGTCCTTCCGCATCCCTATCCCAAAACCTGAACAGTACATCATAAAATCACATCTTAATAAACATTTCTGTACATAGGGAGATCTCCTGGCCCCACGGGCTGTCCTTCCGCATCCCTATCCCAAAACCTGAACAGTAGACCATAAAATCACATCTTAATAAACATTTCTGTACATCATAAGGGAGATCTCCTGTCCCCACGGGCTGTCCTTCCGCATCCCTATCCCAAAACCTGAACAGTACATCATAAAATCACATCTTAATAAACATGTCTGTACATAGGGAGATCTCCTGTCCTTCCGCATCCCGATCCCAAAACCTGAACAATACATCATAAAATAACATCTTAATAAACATTTCTGTACATCATAAGGGAGATCTCCTGTCCCCACGGGCTGTCCTTCCGCATCCCTATCCCAAAACCTGAACAGTACGTCATAAAATCACATCTTAATAAACATGTCTGTACATAGGGAGATCTCCTGTCCTTCCGCATCCCTATCCCAAAACCTGAACAATACGTCATAAAATCACATCTTAATAAACATTTCTGTACATAGGGAGATCTCCTGTCCCCACGGGCTGTCCTTCCGCATCCCAATCCCAAAACCTGAACCATACATCATAAAATCACATCTTAATAAACATTTCTGTACATAGGGAGATCTCCTGTCCCCACGGGCTGTCCTTCCGCATCCCTATCCCAAAACCTGAACAGTACATCATAAAATCACATCTTAATAAACATTTCTGTACATAGGGAGATCTCCTGTCCTTCCGCATCCCTACCCCAAAACCTGAACAGTAGACCATAAAATCACATCTTAATAAACATTTCTGTACATAGGGAGATCTCCTGTCCCCACGGGCTGTCCTTCCGCATCCCTATCCCAAAACCTGAACAATAGACCATAAAATCACATCTTAACCCTCAAACCACCGTATGGGGTCAAAACTGACCCCAGACGTATATCGATGTGTGCCATTATGACATTTCTGGTCGAAAACA
>NC_049997.1:16587334-16589084 GCF_000003815.2 Branchiostoma floridae
TTTGCGACTAAGACTTTCTATTCTGTCGTAGGATCACGAAATTTTCAGAGAATGATGTAATTGTAAGCCAAAATTACTGCAACAACTTTTGTGCCATTATCATTTTATATGACGATATGATGACGTCATCTAGTTAATCTCGGCCGCCATCTTGGATTTTGGCTGATGACGTCTTGAAATTAGCATAAATTATGAATATTGAGTCATGAAATTTACGTTGAATTTCATAAGATGTGATTAACAACTGTTATTTGCTAGGAAAACCTTAAGACTTAAATGTTTAATACAAAATTGGAAAATTTCGTAATAAATATGTCTGTCAGAATTCCGTTGCCATGGCAACATGAGAAATGATAAACATACTTTGTTCACTGAAAATGTTTGCTTTCAACATTTTCTAAAAAGTTACCAAGTTTGGTGGCCCTAGCGTAAGCCATTCAGGCACTACACGACATAGAAGTTTGTACAGGCATCAAAAACCTCCTTCCCGGTCTGAATAGCATTGGTGCAAAATGTGGTCCTCATGATCTTTTGCATAAATTATGATAATGAGCTAGAAGTATTCTCACCGAATCATGTCAGACTGTCCCACATAGATTAATGAAACTATACATATATACAAATCACAAAAAGAGTCACACAAAAAACTGTATTTGTACAAAACGTTTTGGGGTCAGTTTTGACCCCATACGGTAATCTACGTCACAAAAAAGCTACGGTGGTTTGAGGGTTAATAAACATTTCTGTACATAGGGAGATCTCCTGTCCCCACGGGCTGTCCTTCCGCATCCCTATCCCAAAACCTGAACAGTACGTCATAAAATCACATCTTAATAAACATTTCTGTACATAGGGAGATCTCCTGTCCCCACGGGCTGTCCTTCTGCATCCCTACCCCAAAACCTGAACAGTAGACCATAAAATCACATCTTAATAAACATTTCTGTACATAGGGAGATCTCCTGTCCCCACGGGCTGTCCTTCCGCATCCCTATCCCAAAACCTGAACAGTAGACCATAAGTAATCTAAGAATGTAAATTCATCTGAGTAGGTAAATGTCATTAAGAAAAAAACAAACAATTCTGATGATGATAATGAACTACATGTAATGTTTATTTGTGTGTAACCAGCACTAAAGATAGTCGGAACCTAAATTTTCGACTGACTGCGAATGGACCTGTCCAGTAGCTTCTGGGATGTGACCTTGGAGACATGTGACTGCAGAGACGGGGGGCGACACAGGTTATCTGGCACCTAGGATCTGTTGTCGTAGTCACATGTCTCCAACGTCTCATCCTGGAAGCTGCTGTGGACAGGTTTTTTCTGTGAACAAGGCTGAGGGAGTCAGCCAACGATTTGTCCCAACTATTTTTTTTTGTTAGTTAGGTTCAGTTGTTTCATATTAACAAATGAAGTAATGAAATCACATCTTTATATTTATAGTCATTTAAGATATGTTATTTCTGTACATACTTTAGGGAGATCCCTTGTCCCCATGGACTGTCCTTTTTCATCACTATCCTAAAAACGAATAATTATATCATTTCATAGTTCACGATTAGACTACAGATATACTGACGCAAGGTACTGGATGCTACCTGAAACATCTGACCATTTCCAAAATCATATCCTGGCAGTTATCTGTTCTTGATAAATAAACTGTTATCTTGAGTAGGGTAAAGGTCCAATAGCCAGAGTTCATTACTTTAATATTTTTGTGCCGATAAATGAACCAAGAAATAGAAACTG
>NC_049997.1:16589253-16591415 GCF_000003815.2 Branchiostoma floridae
CTTCAATTGCAATGTCATAGTTTTCCTATTATCAACGTTGTCTAGGCCACAGTATGGGATAGCGGAGCCCATCCCTCTCCTTCTCCAACCCTTTACCTCCCTAACCAAAGTTTGGTACAACTGGGTTTAGTGAGGAAAGTCATGATGTAAAGTGCCTTTTCCAAGGACACGACATCTTGCTAGGTATGCCAGGAATCAAACTTCTTGATATCGTTTTTTCTTGACTAGCCACTCAAACTTTTGATGCCTCTTGTAAGGTAAAAAGGTAGTCCTTTTTGAGGCCGTAGGAGCAGTGGGTTGTCATATCCTGTGTCTAGGGTATGGTATTTGAAAGAGGACTCCCACCCTCTTCTTAATTTTAGGCTAGCGTCACATTTCCACAAAGGGACCTGGCATGGCATGCGCAGTTATGCGGAATGAAAAGTACAAAAAACACAAAACGGACCAAAAAAAATTCAACCACATGCCTTGTGCATACTTATTGGCATAAATTAATTTATTGTCTCCGCAAAAAGCCTGGCCGGCCCCCGGTAGGAAATGTGATGTTGACCTTACTATGCTGAGGTAGAGTTTTACCCTCTTTTCACAGCAGCGATGGCGTCTGCAGAGTTGTCGTAGTTGTGCTTCTCCATGGCTCTGTACATGGTGCTGAACTCCACCTGGCGCCGGAAGTACATGTCCACCGAGCTGCCC
This sequence comes from Branchiostoma floridae, assembly GCF_000003815.2. NCBI lineage: Eukaryota > Metazoa > Chordata > Leptocardii > Amphioxiformes > Branchiostomatidae > Branchiostoma > Branchiostoma floridae. The sequence goes on from NC_049997.1 coordinate 16,589,947, forward strand.
TTCACTGTCGCATAGATGAACTTGTCGGAGGGGTTCCTCAGCTGTACAACAGTAGTAGAAATATTTACTGTCAATCAATGGTTTATCAATCAACCAATCAATTGTTTACTCATCAAATACAATTTATGGTATTTCATATTCTATTAATCAACTTGCAATCAGAGAATTTTCAGTCAGGAACCTCACTTTTCAATACAATGTTACTCTACAAGTGCACAAGAAATATTCAGAGATGGCAAAATGTGTTTGAACTAGATGTATGTCCAGTAACTTCCAAATTGAATGTAGAATCAATGTTTATACATGTTGTTACCATCACATTCACATCGATCTATTTTTCCTTTTAGTGAACTGTGAAAATATGGACACATGAGTCATTTGTCTACTCAGTGAAGAATGTAAAATGGTGTCAGAAGTGGGGTTAGGTATGTGTAAAGTTTCCTTTTCAATGGTACAGCATTAGAGCTTGGGATTTGAACTCTGATCTTTTACATAGTCTAAGTCAATACTTACATGTATAACCACAACCACAATCTTGCCAATAAGTAAACCTTTCCAACATATGTAGACTTGCACTTCAAACCACCCAGATGGAGGCCTAGCATACCTCCATACTGTATCAGCCACTTAGTGATTTACATCATTCAAGGGGGGGGGGTCGACCTGGCCCATCCCCGTCTTATATTCAGCTAGAAGAAAGGGTATGTCACCCCGTAAGGGGCGGTATAACCCCAACGGTGCTGTAATACACCGTATGACTCTACAACTACTACATCACCCCAACAATGCAGTAATACACCGTATGACTCTACAACTACTTACAACTACTACATAACCCCAACAATTCAGTAATATACACCGTATGACTCTACTAACTACTACAGCTACTACTACTACTACTACTACTACTACTACTACTACTACTACAGTGACTACTACTACTACAGACTTACCCTTGCATCGTTGATACCCGAGATGCTGGCCTCTGGTCTGTCCAGCACCAGGAAGGCAGCCAGGTTGGCAGTGTAGGAGGCCACAATGATCATGGCAAACCCTGCCCACACCATGCCTAACACACGTGCACTGAAGCTGCGTGGAGTTCCTGTTGTAGAACAAACAAGAAATCTTTTTAAAAAAGCTGTGCCTTGCCGCGTATTTTATGTTATTTTGGTAAGTTAGACTAGATTCTACGCTTAAAAATCCCGAGTTCCACATGTCGCCCCCCTCCCCCCTCATTATCATAATTTATGTCAGATGAATTATTGGCACATTAAACAGGTTTTGTAAAACTTTTTGACCCACAATGAATATGCATTATTTTTTATTACAAACTAAGTTCCTTCTGATGCAATTTGTGATATATATTTATATAAACATGGTGAGTTAAAGCGTACTACTAGATTTATTACGCTGGACCACATACAAAAACATGCGTCTAGAAGAACTAGCATCCTTCTCCTGCTTCAGGA
>NC_049997.1:16591896-16613080 GCF_000003815.2 Branchiostoma floridae
CAAAACATAAGCAATGTAAGTACCCACTGGTTGTGTAACAAGAATTCTCCTTCATCCTATATAGTACCAACCTGATGAAACTATTTTCGGAAAAAACAACTGTTACAACAACTGATTAGAACTCATGGTAGAGAGCAAGAAACCACCAGCAAGACATCCGAAAATAATTTCATCACGTTGGTAGATCATAGGACATAGGAGTTTTCTTTTACACAGTCAACCAGTTTTTCTCACCTGCTGACAGACATAGAAACGTCAACAGGTGAGAAAAACTGGTTGTGTAAAAGAAAAATCCTATGTCCCACCAGGAAGACAGATTTCAGTCTTCAAAATTTTCTTTTCTCTACACTATGCCAGCTTCATGGCTACCCTTTCCTCCAATGACCAGGATGTCAAGGGACTAGATAGATAGGTAGGTAGGTAGCCATATTGATTCAATTATATGGATTAAATGTACTGAGCACGCACCAAGTTTTGTCTATTTAAAAAAAGAAGTTTTTACCAATCATGTAAATCATATAAACCTGCTGCAAAATTCCTGATACAAAAAAGAGTACAAAGTTTAAAAAAATCTGCAAATGGATACTATTGTCGTAGAAGCTAATTTCAAAGTCAAGGAAGGAAGATGTGAAAGAACAAGAATGAATTTCCTTTTGAAAACACATATTAATTTGATAGATTGTACACTCACATTCTGTTGGGGCTTTGCAATGGCCTTATTGGTGGCATACCTTCTCCACATCTATTAGTTTCTATGTACATGTAGTTAGAATAATGCTATTGATTGTTACACTATTCGTGTCAAATTCCATTTGTATTGTCTTTATGTCTATCAGCAGGGCTTAAGCCCTTTGTAATTTCTACAGGCTTAGGCGAGTCTAAGGTAAACGCAGTGAATGTTAAAAAGCCAAACCAATAAATAAATCAATGACTTTGTCAAATACCTTCTCCAATACCACTGTTGAGCAGCACACCCCAGGAGAACCACATGGCGCTGGACAGGTTCAGGGCGTCCTCTTCTTCTTCATCGTTACTGAGTTTAAAACGTCCAAAGGGACTGAAGCGGTCCAGTAGGTACAGCATGAGTGCCACCACATGGACGGACAGGCCAACCAGAAGCCACAGTGTGCTCTGGAACGGTTGGAGGAACGAATCCAGACTGCTCTTCTGGGTTTCCTGAGGGATACAAAACGTTTGAAATATTGAAAACGTCCAAAGGGACTGAAACGGTCCAGAAGATACAGCATGAGTGCAACCACATGGACGGACAGGCCAACCAGAAGCCACAGGGTGCTCTGGAACGGTTGGAGGAACGAATCCAGACTGCTCTTCTGGGTTTCCTGAGGCATGAAAAAGGTCCGAAAATAGTATTAAAATGCTTGTCACACAAGTGATTGAACATAGAACCTTATAAATCACACTTTCCTTCTCTGATTCCTGCTTACAGGTACATGTACTCAAGTTAAACTCTGCCATACGTGACATCACAGTGTCAGCAAAGCAGAGGGTTTAGAACCTGCCTACCAGCTTGGACCACTTCCTGCTGATGAAAAACATTCTTTTAAGAAGCATATATCTGGAGACAAGTCTCTAGTATCTTCATGGCTACCTTGTCCCACTAACGATCTGGATGTTTAGGTATAATGTATTTAGTAATGTATACCAGGTAAAAAGAACAAAAATGTCACCACCTTTTTCACCAGAATGGTAAGGCCCTGGTACTTGAAGGGCTTGGAGAACTCTATGTACTGGGCACGCTCATTGTTGATGGTGAGGGGCGCCACAATCAGATCTGCCTCTCCTCTTAGCAGCTCCCCAATCATGCCGTTCCACTCTTTCTTGTTGCTGTTATTTGCCTGGGTAAAGACGATACATATATCACAAATTGATATCAAAAACATCCAATTGCAGATTGAACAAAGGATAGCAGGGGTTTGGTACAACTACTCTGGGAAGATATATCGAGAGTTCGAACATCTAGGGTGTGGAATAATAGCAGTACTGGTGTTGAAACATGGGGCTTTTGAAACATAGGGCTGTTGTAACATATAGGGCTGTCGGAACATAGAGCTGTGGGATCAGAAGTGTGTTGAAACATAGGGGTATTGGAACATCATAGGGGTGTCGGAACAAAGGGTGTAAGAACCTACTTGTAGGTGTGTCGGAACATAGGGTGTCAGAACATAAGCCATGGCGGTGTTGTAACATAGGGGTGTTGTAATATAGGGGTGTCAGAACATAGGGATGTTGTAACATAGGGGTGTCAGAACATAGGGGTGTTGAAACATAGGTGTGTCAGAACATAGGGGTGTTGAAACATAGGGGTGTGGGAACATTATATAGAGGTGCCAGAATATAGGAATGTCAAAACATAGGGGTGTGGGAACATATATAGGGGTGTTGGAACACAGGGGTGGTGGATTATAGTGGAGTTAGAAATGTACATGTTGGGATAGTGGAACATAGGGGGATTGTAACAAACAAACATAGTCAGAAAATATTGGTAGTGTTTTTAAGGGGTGTCGAAACATAAATAGAGGTGTTGGAACATGGGATATTGTAACAAAGGGGTGTTGGAACATAGGGGTGTTGAAACACAGGGGTAGGAACCTAGGGGTACAGGAGCAAAAGGTTGTCCATACATTGGCAATGGTAACCATAACAGATACTATATAACTCATAGAAGAACGTGCTTTACCCTCTCTTGTGTTCCAAACTTGCCATCCTTGACCAGGTGGACGTCGTAGGTGAAGTTGAGCTTCTGGGCAAGTTGCTTCAGCAAGTTGATACAGAACCCCTCACAACACTGCATCTCCCCAGCATTACTACCTGCACAGAGAACCTCATTGTTGCATGGTCTATGTCACTGTAAAAAGCCTAAATGGGAGAGCAGGGTTCTCACAAGCACAGTTGAGCAAAGGGAGCCCCTACGCTGTGATTTGTATCCCCTATGCCTTGACTGTGGCCTCTGGGCTGTGTTTCAATGAGCGTAGGGGTATTTCTGTTGTTTTGTAACAATGTTGGATTTATTTCATGAAATTTGGCCCTCAAAATGTAAAAAGATTGTGTCTCTGAGGTTTAAAAAATTTCAGAAGATGCTGCTAGACCCTCTCCCCCAACAAAATTTACACCTACATGTATGGGGCTTGACATACCCTTTACGCCGTGAAAAAATTGGGGTGAGAACTCTGGAAAGGATTTATCTAAATTCACCCTTAATTGTTACTTGTAAATGGATGGTTGGTATTACATAAGGACCAGAATAAATTGTTATGTTTTTTTTTTCCATAAAGATTTTTGGCAATGCTTCAGGGGTGGAGCCTAGCCTGCATTTACACAATCTTTTGCTGTCTGGGCTGATTGGGCCTCCTACCTGAGAGCTTGTGGCCATACAACTCTAATTTCAGAGAGCCATTTCTTTCCAATAGGAACTTTTTTGTCACCATGTAAACAAGTCATTATAGCCACCAATTATTCATTATCATTTATTGTAGTTCTGACAATATTTCATCCAAAGACAGATCCATTTCTCCCAATTTAGAGATGTTGGCCATCAAGCTTCTAGGGGCCTGACCGGTGCGAGGGTGCAACTGCAGCTAGAAGCATGATTTATCAGGCTGGGGTGAAGCCTTAGTTTATCTGAGAATGGAAGAAGTCCATACCATAATTGGTGCCCTATTCTCCTTAAACTTAGAGGCTTTCAATAGCCATCAAGCTTGTTTTGCGGTAAGTAAATAAAAAAAGCTTCCAGGAACCTGACGAGTCAAAGGGCTGCTATAAGCATGATTTATCAGGCTAGGGTGAAGCCTAATAGTTTATCTGAGTATGGAAGAAGTCCATACCATAAGTGTCCAATTCTCCAAACTTAGAGGTTTTCAATAGCCATCAAGCTTGTTTTGCGATGAACCCCAGTAAGTAAATAAGAAAATAGCTTCCAGGAACCTGACAAGTCAAAGGGCTGCTATAAGCATGATTTATCAGGCTAGGGTGAAGCCATTTAGCTTATCTGAGAATGGAAGAAGTCCATACCATAATTGGTGTCATTGGGGACCAGGCAGGGAACCTGCTTCTCCCGGCAGGACCCATCACGCTGGGCGTCCAACACGTAGATGAACGGGTGCATTTCTATAGTCACTGTCTACGTAAAGAGCACCAGACATAGAGTCATGAGTAGACCTACGCAGGCAAACACTACTCATGGCAGGGACTAAAGATTGACCCCTTCTTTTAACCATCGGCTTCGTGAAGTAGTCGTTTGGCAACAAACTTGATTTGGTTAAAAGTTGAAATAGATTAAATTCTTGTGTTTCAGCCATCATTCAGCCACAAAAATGACTTGGATTGGTTATGGGGTTCAGCAGCAAGAGAAGTTTAAACATTTCGTGTTTTTCAAATTTTCAACCCTGACATGTGATGGGGGACGCCATAGGCTATCTTTCACATTTGATCCATTTTTTAATTTAATTTGCCACTTTTCACCAATGAAATTTAATGAGAAGGCTATCTGGCACATTTCTTTCATTATTGCTTTTCTGTTTACCAGAAGTTACAAATGGGCCATTTCTACCATTTCTGTGTAGGCTGAGCCACTGTTTTGGAACTGCAGGACATTTTTGTGTAAATTGTTCAGAATGGATAAGGAATGTCAGATTGTCATAAATTGGGGCATGTAGGTAAGTTAGACAAAAATGTACTTGCACAGCCAAAACTTTGGTCTAATGCTTTGAAGTGTTTTGTCTGTTTAATATCTGTTTTATGATTTTTATTAGGGTCAACCTTGAGTCTCTACCATGAGCAGTGTTTGTAAAAATCTGTGAAGATTACCCTTACCATAGACGGTATTGTTAGGAGCATAACATGGCACGGCACGGTCCACACACAAGCCATCCGACTGCACTGGTTTTATATAGACGAAGGGGTGCGACTCTATAACTACAATCTACAGGGAAGAGACACACACTTGAAATGAAAGCAGAACAACCAGCAATCAAAGTCACATCAATGCAGTGAATGTAGAGTAGCTTGCACAGAGCACGTCAGTAGAACATTATGTGAATACTTGAGACTTGATTTTTTTGTTATTAATATGTGATTTTGTGTACCCCTCAATGTTTTCAAAAGTAGGTTACAGTGTCTTTATGTTGCTGGGTCCCTGTTTGATTTTTATTGCAAGTTCAAAAATCTGGGGATCCAGCTGTGCCCCAAAATAGTATGGTGTTGCAGGGTTTCTTAGGGCTTACATCTTAAAGTGATAATGAATTCAAAACAGCCCTTAAACTTTCTATTGGGGTCCCTTTTTTCAATTGTTTAACCGTTGCAGTATCAGTCATATCAAGGAGTTGTCTTGAAGCTACAAACTAGATCACGGTTACTGTATATGTTGGATATTAGGTCCATGTTTCATCAGACTTTTGTCCATTTCATGCATTTTATCTTTTTCAAGACAACATTTTGGAAAACGCCCTCATAAGATACATTCTACTGAAGTGCTCTAGTACAGTTGCATAAAGTAGCATACACACTGAAATGTATAGGTAGGCACAAATGAAGGGATTTGAAGCACAACAAAGCCTTTGACAGCTCAGTCATTCAAGTATACTCTTGAATAATGGCTTTGAAGATGACCATTTTGTTATGACTCCTGATCATTATGAATATAGTACTTGTCAGATATGGCTATAAATGCACAGTAATTGATATTTCGTAACAAAATGGAAAAAAAGGCTATTTATGTGTGTGTGTGTGTGCATTTGTATATTTGCTTGCAGGGCTCAAAATATCACCTGTATATGCAGGTTAGTGCAGGTAAAATTGGAGCTGTGCAGGTATTTCCGATGTCTACCTTCACCTAACCTGCACTCTGGTCATAATATACATAAATGTCCTATGATGTAGTTATATGTGGATTGTTGCAGCTGTCAGCTGCATTGACTGTTACCACCTTAAGTAAAAAAAGGAAAATAACAATGCTTCCTCAACAATTTTAGTATGATTTATACATCCTAAATTCAGAGAGGTGCAGGTAATTTTCAATGTTACCTGCACCAATGCAGGAATGAAAAAAAGGGATTTCGAGCCTTGGTTTGTATGTGTTGAAGTACATATATTCAGCTGAATGTACAACAGTTACTGTGTTTTACCCTGATATGTCTTACTTTCCTGTACCAAAAGAAACAAGTTTACTTTGAGTCTGGTGGAGATGTTGAAGCCCTCAGGTCTCTTGGTCTCCCCTCCTGGCCAGATGATCTGATCTCCGTTAATCTTGATCTAAAGGCAGATGAAAGACATACTGTACATGACATTGTGGAACCAACTCACCTTCCAGTCAAACAAAGTCGGTACCAAACATGACCAACAACTATAAACTCCATCAAACTGCCTGAACCTAAAATTAAAACCGATGCAGAAAGGAAATGCTTCCTCTACTTTATGTCTCATCAGTGGAATACAACACAGGACAGTTTATGACTGATCCAGTTTTGCTCATTGAAGAGCTTACTCTTTTACTGGTTGCAACAGAGAAGACATACATTGTGTATTTACAGGTTCGTTGTACTGAAAACATTCCCCTAGCTCTTTTAGACAAGTACAATGAACAATGGACCACGGTTCAACGTCCGGTCCCTAGAATTGCAACCCTTTCCGGTAGCATACATGACAGGCAAGCAGCACAGCCAGAATTGATTGACAGCATCAGTGGCAGTGTCGCCAATGACTGGACTAAACAATTGATTGCACTAATACTTAATATTTAGTAAACAAATGAAAATTTTGAGGTTGGTTTCACTACATGATATTGTTATCATTCATTTACTAATTCATCTTTATGTACTCAACATGAACATTTCTAACCTCATAAAGTGACAAAATGGTGATAAAAATTTTACTTTTGCTGAGACACTAGCTAAAGGTCAGTGGGAAAAGTAGGAAGCTCACTGCTTGGGACTGGGAGCTTGAGAAACGTTAAGATTTTTACTTTCTTCAACTGCTTGGAGATTGGAACAATTCTATTCTGTGATACCTATTAGTAATGCCAGACAGCAGTAAGTCAAGCAACTGGATATGACTTTGGAAATGGTCACTTTTGTCAGTGACACTGAGCAGATCTTTTGAAGAGCAGGATCTATTACCTACCTGTGTTTCTCCAATGTTGGACCAGTTGCCAACAGGGCGCAGGCCTTTAGCTCTCTGCACATTCACAATGGTGTACTCTGCTGAGTCTCTGTCTCCAACGTTGTCAAATCTCACCACCCCTGTCTGTCCTGACAACAGGCGGGTGTTAATCAGATACCTGAAGAAATATCACAACAAAAAGAAGCATATGATGACGATATTGTCATATCTGAAAGTGTGCATTTTTCGCCAATATTAATTGTATAGCTTTCTTTTTCATTAACCAGGGCTTATGACAAAATGAAAGTGATATCGATCCAGTTTAGCTCAATGAAGAGCAACTCTTCCACTGATTATGACAGAGAAGACAGCTGATATGTACAGTCTTCACAGGTTCACTGAACTGGGAAAATTCCCCTCTTAGCATGTCTTTTTGACAAGCACAATGGACAGTAGACTGTGGACCAAAGTCCTGTCTAAGGGGTATGACCCTATCAAGTAGCAACAAAGCTTGAATTTGTAGCATATGGCTTCCTGGTCCAGAGGCAGAGCTGCTAACCACTGGACTTTTCATGCTATTTTGGGGGATCATTGCTGTACAATCAATAGGAATGACTGCTTGTGGTTGTTCCACACAACCTGAATGTATGATCTCTCTCTTTGTCTGTCAGTCTAAGATTTGGTAATGTGCACAGTGAACACAAAACACCATACCACAGAATAGCAGAAATTTCAGCACCCCGGACAGATACACAATAGTCAGGTATTTAGTATTATAAGTAGACATATTGGATGAAAAAAAAAGACTTTTAGACTCTTGATGTTTACATTTATTGTGCACCAAATCCGTTATACCATGCATTTTTTGGCACACTTTTGACAGATTAACCGAAAGGCTTAGTGGGCTTCACTCCAATGTTATGGTGGGTATATTGTATTTCAATACTTAAAAGTGCCTTTCCCAAGGGCACAACATTGAGGCATGGCAAGTAATAAAATCAAGACCTTTTGGTGCAACACTCTAACCCTTGCATCACACCAATGCTACATTGGATATAGCTAAGCAATAGAATATGCTAGGTGATAATGATAAATTTAGATAAAAAGTAGATGTACCCAATGAAAGGCTACAAATATTTAGAAAAGCTAATGAAGCAAAAATCAAGAAAAATAACTACTCGTAGAATGCTCGTCCGTTCTTCCAGTATCCCGTTTCGTTGCGGCAGCCCCGCGGCGGTTCTGTGACGTTCTCCTTCCCGAACATAGTGGTCAGGCCGGCCTTCACCACGGCAACGGCATCGTGGATATGGGCGTCCTCGTTTGAACCATTCACCAGCTGTAACCCAAGCACACCTGGAAACAAGAGTTGTCATTTTTACTTGGGGCTGTCATTTTTACATCACCATCCAAAATGAGTAATACAATCCTTATAACATGTACAAGCAGGAACAGGCGCTAGGATTTAACTCACCACAGATCAAACAAATTTGATACAGATACATGTAGCTGAGCAAAGGTTGCATTAACTGCTTGATTACTGGAGCTCTACTGTCAGTAGCATTTTCACTTTATGCAGGCTTTTGTCAACAGAAACTAGAAATTTTTTCTACAGAAACAGGAAGGAGTATATCTTCTATCCTTGAACCAAAGTATTCTTAATTGAGGTGTGATTTAACGAAACTTCATAGAATTTTAAAATGATCCACCTCAAGCACTGTTAAAGAGCAGGGGTCCCAACTTAGTATGCGTGGACAAACCTTTCAGTTCGGTCTCATGCAGCTTATAGTATAAGTTATACATGCTGTAGAAACTGGTGTGTTTCACCTTAGAGTAGTTTTCCAGTTAAGCAAGACAAAGAAACCCGTTTTTACCCTCAGGTGCAACTTTCAAAGCCTTCCCGGTGACAGCCTGCTCAGACACAATCCACACAAACCCGTATCTGGTCATGTTCAGAGCCTTGGCATCTCTGTAGAACACCACACCATCCTCCTCACTGGAACAAACACAAAAACATCTTAGGTTTAAAGCAGCATGCACGACTTGGTTGGGGATCAAGCTCATGATCTACTAAATGAAAGGTGAATAATCTACCCTCTTGGCCATTGGTTGGGTCTTAATTTTTTACTTTCCAACTCCAGCCTTTTGCAAGGGATGAGCTTCTGAGATGCCACATGCATGTTATATTGGCACAAAGTATTGTCACAGATTTAATGGATTGCTCATTCCTTTACAAAGACTAGAGTTGGTTGGTTGAAAGTTTGAGAAAGCACAATATTTTATGTATAAAATCACGGATCAAATTTGTTTAGAAGCACACAGATCAAGGCATCATATTGTCAATGTGAAGTATCTATACACTTCACACTACTATCAAGAACAGACACTTGGGACATAGTAATAATAACTACACACACTTGACAAATTACAAGTGTCATCTCATCACAACAGCTTTTTAGTGCCACTGATAAGGGTGCAGGCTTCTTACTTTTTTGCCACAAGAGTATGCACAAAGACTTTACACAACTACAGTAAACCATAGCACATATTTCAGGACCAAGGACAGGCACACAACAGTCATGAACTACAAACAAAAGCACACATTTCAGGACCAAGGACAGGCACACAGCACTCATGAAGTACAAACCATATCACACATTGCAGGACCAAGGACAGGCACACAACAGTCAAGAACTACAAACCATAGCACACATTTCAGGACCAAGGACAGGCACACAGCACTCATGAAGTACAAACCATATCACACATTGCAGGACCAAGGACAGGCACACAACAGTCAAGAACTACAAACCATAGCACACATTTCAGTACCAAGGGCAGGCATACAACAGTCATGAACTACAAACCATGACATATAATTCAGCACCAAGGACAGGCACATAACTGTCATGAACTACAAACCATAGCACACATTTCAGGCACACATTTCAGGACAAAGGACAGGCACATCACAGTCATGAACTAAAAACTATAGCACACATTTCAGGACCAAGGACAGGCACATAACAGTCATGAACTACAAACCATGGCACACATTTCAGGCACACACTTCAGGACCAAGGACAGGCACACAACAGTCATGAACTACAAACCATGGCACACATTTCAGGCACACACTTCAGGACCAAGGACAGGCACACAACTGTCGTTGAACAATAATGCCATACCTGCAGTATAGCAGCAGCACTCTGGACTCCACATCCTCTGTCTGAGCCAACAGACTAGTGACATTGTTGGTACCGGGCTGGTAGGGTAAGTACTTCTCTATCTGTAGTGCAGTTAAAGACATGGTTGTATGTTTTATATGATGATATTGTACTTGTTGTTGTTGTTTACTACTTTCTTTCCTCTCAAATTTTATACAACAAAATCTGGGAAAAAGCAAAGATTGCCATTTGTTGTCTAGCAGCCCAAGTACAATAGTGAAAATCAGACACAAGTCCTCTTCTTGATTCTCCAACATCTTAAAGTCAAACTACAAAAGATGTAAATATCAACTCCCTCATACTGTGTACAAAGAAAAAAAATTACCCATCATGCTCCACTTTTATCTTAAATGTTATCTTTTGTGAACTCTTGCTGGTAAAATCTGTTCATTTTCTAATTTGTTCAATATCTGGTCCTATGACTTTTTTCAGGTCTGTTTTTTCTGGACCGGTCCAACAAGAAAATACAGTCTTGTACTGGTACAGCCTACTGTATGTGGACTAAACAGATGCTAAACAAAATGCACAAGACCTTGACATCGGAGTCTTCCACGAGGGTCTCAAACTTGTTGAGCATGGCTCTCCCATCCCGGTCACTACTGGTGATGAGGATGACATGTTTCCACTTGAAGTAGTTGAGGATGGAGAACCACACGTCCGCCTGCTGGGAGTATGGAGGGACTGTCCGCAGGAAGGACTGGTGGATGTTCTGGAGAAATAAACTTGTTGTATTACATAACAATTGGTAAACAAATAAATAATCCTATTATGATATCAGCCCTACAGCTTTGACTATGACTTAACAGTCCTATACAAGAATGACAGTCTCTGACACATAGGGTACATCTGAAAGCTGCCTCTGGTCTATTGCAAAGTTCTTTTCTTAGGATCCGCTTTTCTTCTGCCATGCACATCAATCTGGTTTCTCCTGATTTTAGTTGCCTGAACATTTTGCATCTCCAACTTGATCTGTCCTCTGCAAGGTCCTCCCGGTGCTCTGTGTCAATGTTAGAGCCTTTAAGTCCCTCTTACAAACATATACCCTACTTCACCTTTATCCATGGGTTAACATATATTTAACAGTGTTGACTTTAAAACATGATATTTATTGGGAAATAAACTTGATGGATATTTTGCAAATATTGCAGTTTGAAACCACTGTCTGCTGGCTTGATATTCCTAAACATCCTATAAAATACAACGAATGTTTACCCTATGGATGAGCAGATAAACTGTTATAATCTGGTCACAGCTATTATATACTTAGTGTGTTACTATACTGGATGTGTGTTATGTTTGAAGGCAGGTTATTGGTTATCCAAAGCAAAGATATCCTGACCTTGTCCGAGAAGATGGATTCTCTGTTGCTGATCCCGATGACTGGGATCCGATAGAACCCGGACGTGTAGGACACAGACACAGGGGCAAGGTCTGAGTCCGTGGGGTGACTGGCAATCACAGCATACACCTGTATAGATGTGAAGTCACAGTGGATTTAAAAGACTACACTGTGCAAATTTCAAGACTCAAAATTCATTCTTTGGTATCAGAACACTAGTGCAGCACCTAAAAGTATTTAATAGTAACCTTACAATTTGGGTGCACAAAAATATGAAGCAGTCAACATGAAATAGATAGACCTAACTTCTAACAAAAGTACAACAAATGTTTTTAGTATCTCGTAATACTTAAAAATCTACTTTACCCTACAGAATTGCATATGGATGCACAAGTGCAGAGCACCAATTTTTGGTGCAAAAAAAGTGCACAATCATGCACCGGGCAGCATTGAAAACCTTAGTAGTGATTAAAAAATAATACAATGTGTGGTTAGTATTGTAATTATAACTATCTAGTAGCTAAGGGAAATAAAGTTACTTTTAACTCCTGATAAGGTGCTAAAACATCTTAACATATCAAAGACATGAAAGAAAGCAAACTCTGGTGCATTTTGCAAAGGGACGAATTGCAGTATACAAGTTATAAGTAGCACGGGTAAGACAGAAACACAAATTTTAAAGGTGATAAGCCTATTTCCAATCCTGAGCTTAACCCTCAAGCACCCGACATTTTTTTGCGACTAAAATGACCGAGTGGGGTCCAAACGGACCCCAAAATGTTTTGTTCATAAAATCTCAGTTCCAATTCCTATCGGTGATCATTGTACATACATTGCTTCGTCAATGTAAGAGGAATATTTTGATATGTTAAGGTGTTGCTTATTCCACCTCATTATCATAATTGATGCAAAAGATCAGAAGGACCATCTTTTGCACTAAACCTATTCTGACCAGAGAGGGGAATTTTGAGGCCCTCAGCAACCTTTATGTCGCATAACTCATGAACGGCTAGTACTAAAGCTACGAAACTTGGTAATATATCACAAAATATTGTTAGCAAAATTTTTTTGTTGATAAAGTAAATTTATCATTTTGGGGTTGCCATGGCTACGGAATTATGACAGGCATATTTTTGCAAAAATTTGCCAATTTCGATTCAAACAAGGTTTTCTTGGTAAACAATGCTTGTTTTCTTACAACAATAAAATTTTATGAAATTCAATGCTATTTTAAATGCTATTTTCAACAAGATTCAAAATATATAATTTATGCTAATTTCATGACGTCAGTAGTCAAAATCCAAGATGGCCGCCCTTATTTGCTAAATGACGTCATAATGTCGTCATATTATATGGTGATGACACAGAAGTTTTTATGAGAATTTAGTTTTACATGTTTATTATCTTCTGAAAGTTTGGTGGTGATATGATGAGTAGTTAGGGAGTTAGACTCAAAAGTTTGTTTCAAAAGCTGCACTTTTTTGCTGGGGTCCGTTTGGACCCCAGATGGACTGATCACGGACTTTCTTTATAGCTTCCACAGTATTGTACCAATTTTCATAAAAACTTAGGAGAAGGTGTAGAAGATATTGGCTGACAAAGTCACGGAAGGAATTTTTCTTCAGATCAAAAATGTTCAAATGCGACTTCAAAATTTACGCCTGGGGTCCAAATGGACCCTACTCGGGTGTTCAAGGGTAATAAAACTGTTTAATACGGGTAACAATTATAGTACAATACCCTGGATACAGGATTGGTCCATTTAGATAGTATACAATCATGTCAACGGCTCAAATCCATACCTGCACTGAAACACTGATTGATATTTTGCAAGTGGCATTTTACATAAAAATCATCTTACTGGATCAAATTCTTTTCAATTATCTAATAACATACCCTATATAGCTCTAAGCATAATGCATGTCTGATTTAGCTGTTATAATGGCCCTAAACCAGACAAGCATCTCCAGAATGATATCCCCTGGAATTTAACCCAAGCAATCAGGTTGAATGTAGGTTACCAGATGCTCCATTCGGTAAATACCATTAAGCTATGGCTCCCTAGTCTTGACTGTTATCATGCCTGTGTGTGATAAAACCCAACACAGTAACGGCGATAACGGCAAGAGTTAGGGTGGCCCTGTTTGCTTGGCTGAACACAGTCAAGCCGTATAGTGAAGCTGTATTACACTAATAGCCAACAAAATATTGTCTAGCTTTCTACCCGGTGACAAGTCTACCAGAAAGACATTAGGAAGAGATACATATATTCTCGTCGAAAGTATGAAAAATTTCATTCCCTACACTGTTCAAAGAAAACTGCTAGGGGGCCCAAACTCACAGCACTCACTCTCTGCCCCAAGAATTATCTACCACTTTAAAAAACATGACCACAGCATGTCCAGAACATGAGATATCAAAACCAGAAGTTTATCTGCAGTAATTTGGAAAGCTGCTCGGGGGCTAATTATCAAATTATTCACATTTGTTTTCCAGACCCCTGCTCTGCTATCAAATATGATCAGGATCCATCCATGGCTTCTCAAGCTATTTTGCTCACAGAGAAAGAAACACATAATATATAGTTTTATTGCACAACAATTGTACGGGGTACAAAGTATGGCATCTACATAACTACAGTTCTACAACTTAACGCTTATCTAACTAATACAGAAGTTGTAGTATGGGATAAATTTCTTACAGTTATTGGAGGCTTTTACAATCATTGGAGGAATTTCTAATGTCTAAACCTTCTTTGATATATTTTCCTATATCTGTCATGCAGGGATTGTCACATGTCATGATGTATTTGAAATGGCTAACTGTAAACATAACCTACTTGGCAAAGGTAATCATTAAATTTAGATTTATCTCATGATGAATGGCTAAGGATGTCTCTAGTACCAACTCATGAGATAATGCCAAAAATGGCAAAATCAAATTTAATCCGATTATATCATAGGGCTGGCAGTACATAGGGGTGTGCACTTTTGATCACTGAAAAGTGAAGCTATGCTCCTAGTTTTGATTGTGAGTGCATCTAGGGATACAAACATTATACAATCATGTAACGTTACATACTGTATAGTTCTAGTAAAGCAACAGAAAATAATAAACCTTTGTTGCACATGCATAACTAAAGTTTCAGACTTTTTGAATAAATAGACTGAGTTTCATATTCAAGTGCTGAATAAAGGAAGGTTAACTTTGCAATTAGGTTTTACTGTAAATCTCACTAATATGTTGTCCTCCCAGTATTTTTCGTGTCCGTCTTTTAAATTTTTAGATCAGGTGCACTTAAGTCCATTAGAAATTATACATTTTGGGGGCCCTATATCATCTCTTGACCCGTCAAAAAATCAAATCCATAAATCTATTTCTAACCAGTGTTCTGTATGCAAATTCAGCCATATCTTATACCAGCACATCAGAGATCAAAATGTTCATCTTGAATTGATATTGAGTTATATATATGAGTTACATTATATGGAGGGAAGTATTTCATTTGTGCCAGTGAGGCCAATATTCAGGCCTTAACGGACGATTGATTCGGCAAGATGAGGTGATTTTTACAAATAAACAGTTTAGACATATCCCTCTCCTCACATCATAAATCAAGAATTCATGCTGGGCAATTTCTGACATACCAATAATCTCTATGAATGAAAGGAAAGCAATTTAATAGGATTCGTCAACGTATATATTCTTATGCATAATGATTTCTGAGTCATTGTGTGACTAGAATACTTTTCACTTTTTCATGCTTACTAGATTTTTCATTATTGCAATTAGCCCTATAAGTCCTTTGCTATATTATTTGTGTCTTTCTTAAGGCAACAATGATTTGATTGATTGACACAAAACCATTGATCGGTTGGCCAAAGAAAAAGAAACAGGTACCCTGTAATAGACCAAACCACACAGACTCAGGACAACACTTTTTTTTTAAATCTAAAAAAATGTAGTCAAACAACATGAGCCAATCGACTCACTTACATCAACCTTGCCTTATCTTTGTTTTCTTTTGGACTATCTTCAGTTTTAACATCAATTTATAGTTTATGGGTATGAAACCTTCTCTTCAACAGAAATGCTTAGTGTGACGAAAGGTGGTTGATGCTACCTTAAATGTCTGACCATTTCCAAAATCATATCCTGTTGCTTGAGCAACTGCTATTTGTCATATATTATTACCTGGATGTCTAACCTTCATTAACATACAAATGATGAATTTTAAATTTCATAATTACATGTACATTTACCAGAAGGTTATGTTTTGATTTTCGATTCAATTTCAATGGGAAGCAAATCTTGCATATATTCACTGCATGTAAAAAACGGCATTGTTGGGGTAATGGGTGTACATATGTTATGGATTGTGTACAATTTGTGTATTATAATTTTCTCTCTCTTTCCAAATAAGAGAAAGAACTAATGGCATATCTCATATCCAAAAAGTTAGCAAATATTTGCATACTCATTTTTTCAGATTATACAATATATTTTGACCTTGGATTTGTACTGTACAATCTCTTGGCTTATACCTTTAGTCTAATTTATCTTCTATTTTAATTCTTTGATTAACTGTGATCTTTGATACAGTGGCTAAAGCCCTGAATGAGAATAATGTCACAATGGCAATACATCATGCTTCGAAAGCCTTTGTCATGTATTGAGGATCATTATTAATCATAAGAATAGCCCCGATAATATATTACACTTAGTGACCTCCTTGCTTTGTGCACCTTGCCTAGCATATAATTGCTAGGGAATGAAATTTTGGAAAATTTGACCTAGGTGTCAAGCTGAACGCAAAGGCAAAAGACTGGGTGTAAGCAAAAGATTGCTTGTTCATTGACCAATTGATCAAGAAGTGTATAATATTAAGGTTGGAGTAGAGCTGATATTGAAATGGCAAGACCAACCTAATTTCTTAAATTTTAGACTGATCCAGAATACACTGGGTTGTATTTGATTTATGTCATACCCACCCCCCAAAAACACATATTTTAATGCAAAATGTGCCAGAAGTTTGAAAATTTGGTGTCTCTCTTAAACATCCAAATCCAGTATTCGGATTTTTGACAGCAGTGCAATCAGTGTACACGAACCATGTTCAAATTATTTTATGCAAGCCATGTGATAACAACAAAATCCCATGTGATAACTAGGGTTCAAAACGTCGGTGATAACCCAAGTTATCACCATGTCCAGAACACCAGTATCAAACGTTTTCATGGCCAAAGTATAATGAAAGCAACACATGGTGGAATATTTTATCCAGTTCACATAATATTATCAACCCAAAATGACTGACAAAAGTTGAAACAAATCTAGAAGATTGAGAACTTCCATCTATAGCATTAGGCACTATAAATCTTCTCACACTCATTTTATGTTACATGAATGTATATCCCAGACAGTTGGATATGGCACTTTACACGCGCTAAATGGAGCATAGCAGCTACAGATTGCACAAAAACTGCCGCATCACTGTGTTATTTCACAATTATGATGCATTAGGCCTGTCAAATTCAAGAAACTGTTTTATGTATTAGGCCATGTTAATTTTATTATATGCATATAACATCCTTTGGGAACCCCAAGCTTTTGCTAATTTGCCAATAATGAAATGCAATAAAAGGCTGCCTTCATTATGAAATCTTACTGGTAGTATGGTACATAGAACAAAAGATTCTTCATTTTTCTTCACTTCATTCCTTTATGATATCAAGTCACAAGATATCATAACGGATATCAAATCATAAAGATGTTTCGGCTCTGAGCTTAGAACTACGATATCATTCAAATGTACAGTCAAACCTGTCTATAGCGGCCACTCAAGGGACCGGACAAATTTGGCCACTATAGACAGGTGGCCTCTGTATAGAGGTGGTAACTTGTAGATAAAATACCCAAGGGACCGACAAAAAGTGGCCACTATGGACAGATGGCTCCTCTGTAGAGGTGGCCCTTAATACAGGTTTGACTGTATTTGCATCAATAGACAATTTTTATATTCTAATAGTTCTGTGAGGTATTAGCAGATTTTTCTTGTGGCTTAGCTCTGCGATATAAGCAGCATTTGGTGGCTGGATTTTTTTCACCCTCTGACATTTATCTTCAGTGGATATGATCTATAAAATCAAATCAGTGTGGTCTTAGCCCTACAGCATCAGAAGATATAGATAGCACAATTAGATGCTTAACTTGTTGAGGGAGACTCTTGGCACAAAATTTGAAAAGAGTCAAAGGAATGTGTACTAGTCTCCTCTGTGTAATTGATCACTTTGATTCCGAAGGTCCTTAAAACTCACATTAATTATGAGTAATAATCTAAATGCCAAATTTCTGGTCACTTTATAAAAAATGTGTCCCCAAACCAACGGATCAATTTATGACCTACACATGTACAAGTAGATTTATTTCTTCTAATCTGATTTCGAAGTCCTTAGGGGCAAAATAGGGCCTATAGGAGATGGTATCTGAATGGGAATCAAATACTGGGTGTTTTTTATCATGCAATATGCCTGTGTCATCATTCTGTACTTTATAACACACAGGGTTTTGATGTGTCAATCACACAAAAAACCAAGCTTTTCAAATAATAATCAAGTTGAATAGAGCAATTACAATAAAGGTATTGAATACAAAATTATGTGCTGCTCTAATTAACATCCAATCAATTTTGATACCATAATTTCATTTAGTTTCAATGACATAAAGTATATGATGCCTATGGTTAAAATCATTACTGTGGTTGGTGGTATTATCTAAATCACAATGCCCTTTTATGCAGATACATAAAAACAGTTAATGTATTAATTTTGTACTTGTAGAATTTGAGGCTAGTGCTGATATGTTTTTTTGCATCACTTTTAACAATTTTGAAATGCATGGACGAGTTTATATTTGTGTTTATTCTAGTTTTTAATCAAATATTGAAAGTATTCTAAAGCTGAAGTAAAAAAAAAATGCTATCCAATACTAATACGTATATTTTTGTTCTGAATTTTTAGAGGCGGTACACATAAAACAACAGTAGATTTTAAAATAAATGAGAGCAATGTTGCAATATTCACAACCAAAATTGAACCTCCACTTTCTGTCCCCCTTATGACCTGTTATTTTTTCCCTATATACCAAATGTATGGCTATTTTTAATATATGAGCAGTGCTTTATTTCCTCTCTTGTACAGTTTAAAATGACCAGGTAGGACTTTTGACATGATTCTGAAGATCCTTCCAGAATACCTATCCTTGGTGCTGAAAAGCCAGGGACTGTTTCAACAGTGCTAAAATATCCATAGTTTGAAACGTATTAAAACTAAAGACGTTTAGCATGGAATATATTTTGCTGAGATAAAGCTGTGTTACGTGATTTCCGGTACGAAATTGTGTGTTTAACTGTCATTTAATTTGGGCATATTTCTGTTACGACTTAGCACCTACCTTCTGTGATACCAGCTTCTCGCAAACCAGAAGAGCCGTCCGTATGGGGTTGGCTTCCATCACCAGCGATGTCGACCTGTAGCCGGTTTTATTTACAGCATCCGCGAAGACATCTTCGTGTTTTCTTGAGCTAAGCGTCGCCCCGATGGTTATAATCCTAGGTGTTGCAGACTGGGCGTAGACCGACGCCATGACGCAGTAGAAACAGACGAGGAGACCTGGCACGGCCGCCATTTTGCTTCGTCTGCCGCCTTGTATTTCCCTGGAATACGCGATGCGAAATTTTGGATCAGGAAAAAGCGCGCTCGCATTTGTTTTGCGATTTTCGTTATTATTATTAAATTTTCGGCTAAATCATGACAGAAACTACCCTTAAAAACTACCCACGACAATATTTTCTGTCACAAGAAATCTGAAATGTGTACGATAAATTCAGGGGCTGCCCCAAGAAAACCCTCGATTTCCCTACGTAAAGCTTTCGTAATACAGATGTGACCGGGGCTTGAAGCATAGATGCCCTAACGCGGCATTGATTTCTCACTTCCAATTAAATTTCCCTACGCCTGCCCCTTGTTTCGAATCGCCCTATAGAAAAAAATGAACTAAAATCTCGCAGAATCTAGTCGTAGAAAACTACTGACCTTAAATCTTGGCGAAAAAAACGGTGTAGAAAAAAATGCTGACCTGAAATCTTGAAGAATCCCAGTCTCCTCGTGCGATGCATACACAGCTTTATACAAACGACTGTTTCGTCCTTGACTTTGCAGAATCTAGTCTCAAAATAGATAGGAAGAGCCCATATATGTTTTATTCGACGCAGCAGAATAAAGAATTATAATGAACGCACGTAGCTAAGAGAGTATTACAAGGCTTGGAGGAAATCACTCTTCGGAACGGACGATCGGCGATCGGAATATTCATCATATTCATTTTGATCTGTTGGGGTTTTGACGGCTAAGCGAAACGGATCCATATCTATTTACATGTTAATTTGTTTTCGTCTGATCACTTGACCGTAAAAATACTTTATCCATTTTTCTGCATTCAAATACGTCGTCATGTCGATTTTTTTGGAAAGATGAAGGTCGAAGTGTGAAAAAAACTTGTCCTATTGTGTAGGTTGATGTCAAGAGAGCAATTTTCGTGGAAAACTCGAGGTAAGTGTCAAAACGTTCATAAAATTGGATGACCTGTAGAGGTAGGACACGGTTTCACAACTACTGTCAATGCTTGCTTCACTGTAGCCATTTTTATTTTCACTTTATAGTCTGAAAAATAGTGCAACACGTCTTTATCACGAAGGTAGTTAACTCAAACTTTCATCAATCGTGCACGTGAAATGTGCGCTAACGGAGGTGTTCATTTGGAGTTGTAATAGTGCCACGAGTATTGCTGAAGTTGAAAATGCCAGTTGTAAAACAAGTTAATTTATTTGTTGAATTACATGTAAAAGGACTTGTCTAAGATTGATTGAGTAAATAACACCGGAGAGTACATTTTCAGTGTAAATCATTATTTCCAAGTATATGTTTCTGAGTTGATTTTTTCAGGAAACAATTTCTCTTTCCCATTGCTTTTTCTGAGACAATTTCTTTTATCCATGAAATAACTTATTTACTTCCAGGAAACATTTTCTTTTTCTAGAAAAACAATTTTTCCCCCATGAAATAACTTATTTTCAGGAAACCACACAAAAATCCAAAACTCACTTATATATAAATTATAAGCTATTACTCAAACTTTACATCAAGTGCTAAAAAAATGGCAATATTTAGTAATTTCAGTCATGATTGACTTGTTCTGTCCAAAATCAATAGGTAAAGATAGACCAACGGCGCGGAAACCTTGGCATATTATGGTGGACAGTGATCTTAGAATCTTGGTACTTAAGGGCTATTTAAGAGGACGTATGTAGTGGAGACACAGGTGTCACCTCCAAGAGGATGAACTGAACTGAACTGATGTAGTCAGAATGTCTGTAAGTGCTCTGGTTGACCTATTTCTTTGCACCATCAGATAAATAGTCCAGCAGATCTGATACTGAATTAACAAGAGT
>NC_049997.1:16613526-16641533 GCF_000003815.2 Branchiostoma floridae
AGAAGTAGAGTAGTCCTGTCGCCTCACGTCTTGATACAAAGAATACTGGAGGCAACAAAATAAAGTACTCCTAGTAGGACTATAAAGTACTCCTGGTAAGCTATAAGCTATGGGACTGATGATGATGATGATGATGATGATGAGTATGACTATGAGGTTCCTGAAAATTCAAGCAGGTCTCCACAGTTGTATTAAAGCAAGAACATAACAGCAATTGGCATGTACATAATACAGACTCATGTGACATGTCTGTATTGCAGATGTATTTACATACATTTAGTATAGACCACTAGAAATGTCTTAGTATCATGTTTATATAGTATAGACGGTGATAGTCATGTCTGTATCACTGAAGATGTTCTGCACCATTTGGCTGACTCTGTCCCACTGTAGTCTGTCCAGACCACAGCCTATCCTGGGCATGGCTAGCCTGGAAACCTGGTGCTGCTCACAGTGGGTCTTCATGGCCCGGAGACTGGATTCCAGACTACGATATGTGGGTTTCTGCCAGTATTTCTCCTTAGTCACCTTGAAAACATGAGTTCAAAGACCTCATACCTCCATGAAATATCTGATGAGTTTTTGTACATTATTGCAAATTTGACTATTGACAATGTTTACCATTATTTCAATCTAGTACTTGAAATAATGACAAACATCTCTCAAACAACATTTCCCCACTGGTGCCTATAGTTGAGGAAATATCAGGAAATTGAAGAAAGAAAGTTAGATAACCTTTGACATATGTTGGGACCTTTGACCTAAACTTCCTGACACTGAGGTGAGATGAGCCTCGTGTATAGAATTGGCACACTGACAGACGGACAGGCTAAAAAAATTCATATATGGTTGTAGAGTAGGGTTATCTAACTTGAATTTCTGCCAGCTAGTTGAAATAGTTAAATATTTCTAAACTGATGACAAGATGGAGAAAGAAAAAGAGGAGGACCAAAAACTATTAGGAGGAGAACAGTGTCAGATGACCTGGTGTCAGTGTTCCTCCTGGCTTTCATCTCAGACCTTTGCACAAGACAGACTCAGATGGAAAGAAAAAGTCATGGCCTTTTGTCTCTCCAGGGATGAAGACTTGAAGAGGATAAGCAAAATTAACTACCCTGGCTCTATGTCTAAAAATACAGGCAAACCAATCACAGGCTCAAGTGAATAAATGAAAAAAAATTTATGCTGGCTGGATAACCAACATTTAAAAAAATGAAATGAATATACATAAAACATAATGTAACTTGTAACACTTTTGGGATGGTTTTGTTTTCACTGCTTCCGCGGTAGTCACATTCACTAATTCAAGGCAACTTATGATCATTACTATACTGCAAAGAACTGTTTCTGCAGCATGTTTTTAGCATGAAAAAAATCATTTTCATTCCTACTGCAAAATAAACCCACTGTGGATGTCAGTGAATTTACAGTACATGTTGTACTGAGTACATGTATCTTAAGACAGATCTTCGAGATGTTTTAAACCCTGAAGCGAAAAAAAATGTTGGAGCGATTAATCTCAGGTATTGTGTACCTTTCATTACTTACCAGGTAGTAGACATATCTCTGCTCTGTCTTAAGGACTGCAACACCTCCTGGCTTCTGGCCTATGGATAGGTAAAACAGTACGTGGTTACGGTATACAATGTCATGTACTTCAAACTTGATAATTAGTACCAAACTTTGCTGGTAAAGCTGACCCACTGGCACTTGAAGTGGCAATATGTTGGCAGTGTTGCTGTGGCCAAACAATGTGACAGAGCACTCATTCAATATTTTTCATTGATAAAAAAACTAATCTTTTTATACTTTGTCTACTTTGTTGTCTAGTGATACTTGTAACGTTATGTTACCTGGTATTCCCATTATATAGACCAGTAAGATATATTACCCGCTTTATCTAAAGGCGAAAGCAGTACTTAGGTGTCACGCACATTAAAGAACCCACCACACTTATTGGTAAGAGTTGGGGTCCTTATGTGAGTTCGATAATAAACATATCTTATATTAAGTTATAACTCACCTTGTCTTTTTAGTTCCTCCACTCTGCCAAACTTCTTCTTGAAGAGCACGGCGATACCCTTGCCCATGTGACAGTCCTGGCTGATACAGTGTACCAGGGAGTCCGACTCAGGACAGCTGAACAGGTCCCCTCGCACCTGCAGCAGCTGGAAACCCTGTCAAAGGACAACAGGTGCAAAATTCAAGAGGGTTCGATGCATGTGAGACTGGGCAATGCTTTATGCTGAATTCAGAAGAACCCAAATTGTGCATTACTGCAATCACAATACGCATTCCTTGTTTGCATCCTCTTTACTAATGCTCAACCTAAGAAATGATGAAGAACCCTTATTTCAAATTCTTACCTCTTTTTCCATACAAATTATTAATGACTCGAGAAGAACAGAACATGTATGTATACAGTATAGAATAGATTAACATACATCATGCTTGGCTCTCTTCTTATCTGCATGCACACCATGTCCATGTTCTTCATTGCTCTGACCTGCACCTTTTGTCTTTGTGCTTTCCTGGGAAAGAAAGAGAGAAATATTTTGACACTAATGACAGTCATTTCATACATATCGTAGATTCTTGAGTGTTGCATTGCTGAAACGACCAGTATCCAAAATTATGCACAACTCAGTCCACACTAGCTGCATACCTAAATATATAGGAGTACCTAAGCTTTGGCTTTAGGGGTCATCCCTCAGGTAAGACGTTAAATCCTGTGTTTGGGGAGAGTCACACCTCGAGCATGTTTAAGAACCCACCGCACTTATCGAAAAGAGTATTATAAGCTACAAGCAGATCTTTCTGTGGCATAATTGAGATAGTATCATAAGCTTAGGAAGGACTTTAGCCAGCAGAGGAGTTCCATTAGCAATGAAAAAAGTTAAGAGTAAGACGTGTAGTTTTGGCCACCTAGCAGCTCTTTTTGGAACTGCAGCAGTGCAGGAGCCAAATTTATTCCAAAGTTTGGAAGCAACTGTTCTAAACTTTGCAAGGTGGACAAATTGTCATGATTTTTGGTATGTGGATAGCTGATGTGATGATCTAAGTACTCGACTGATTGATTTATCTATGCTGGTCCTTAAACCCCCTCCTCAATGGAATATGCCAATTTGGTGAAAGAAACTTACCTCACATTTTTCATGAGCTTTCAAATCAGCATTCTTGGCCTCATCCTCAGTTATCTTTGCGTGCCCTGACATGGTTCTCTTCTTGCCCTTTTTGACTACAAACTTGTCCATTAAACTATTCCTCTGTTTGTACGCTACCTTGATGAAAGTAAACAACATTTACATTTAGGTTACTTGTGCAATCTAGAAAACCTAAATAGTCGCCTACAATACATATATTTGAGAGCCAGCTTATAATCGAGAAAAAAATTTTAAAGTTTATTTGTGTGTCATATTTCTATATTTTTAGTCATCATGCTCGACTATGAATTATTAGTTTATCTTTGAAACAATAGATTTGTACAAAATCAGCAAAATTTAAAACTTTTAGGCACTAGCTAGAAACTGTTAGACAGCTACATCCGGGATAAGGGTTCCCGCCTTCCTAATTAATTCAGAAATTGACCAATCAGCGCTTAGCTGGTGACCTCGGGTGAACTTAGGTGGTCCGAGCTAGCTGAGAAGTCTAGTTGCAGACTTACGAAAGCTCAGAAAACGTCTTCTTCAGCAAATCCTAAGACATCTCAGCGCCATGGCAGGAAGAGACAAGGCTGGCAACCAACTGGAAGAGTATAAGAAGCTACAGAATGGGGTAAGACAGCCTGTCACGGGTACAATTCTGTTGTTTCAACCGTCTGAAAATTTAAGGTCTTCTGATCTCAAGCAAAAAGTTGCGCAGTGCAGAAAAGTGTGTATAATGGACTTTGCTCGCTCGGTCAAAGTTATGATTTACGTTTGACCTTTGTCACAGATTAGACATACGATAGAAAGTGTTTTTCACAAGCTGTAGGCAAGCATTTGTTCTTTTTCCAAGGCGTTTTATAAGTCCAATGCGCCCCCCTCCCCCAGTATTTTTTACATAACAACTTGCTTGTGTGTACAAAGGTCAGGATGACCTAAATAGGTAGTAAGTGACTCAGGGCAGGTTACTAACTAGGTTCGATTTACTTTGTTAACTCATTTGTTACTTATACTATAACTGTCATAAGTTGCAAAGAAATTGTATTCATAGAAAATATTGGAAATGACGTTAGTCAAATATGATATTTGTTTAAGTAACCGTTTTCTGGACAATGAATTGGCTTGAAGCTAAAACTGGAAATTGTCCCATGAACTAGGTTGTTGAATCTTTGACATGTGCAATGTAAATCAGTTTCAAAAAACTGATATTTACTTTTATTGCAACTATCGAAGAGTATCATACAAATTACAACGTTATCTTATGTAGCGTAGTGTATATGCAGATTTTGTGGGGTACTTATACCAGTCAACAATTTATGTAAGTCCAAAAAGTCAACAGAGCTGTTTCGTAAGATGACCTCGATATGCTTCTCTCAGGGTCACTTACCTTAAGGACAAAACCTGTAAATGAGTTTATAACCAGGCTAGACAAACAATGGGAGGAACGTAGATCACAATATCTCAATTTGAATACAAGCTAGACCTGGATATTACAGGCGGTGCCTCCATACTAAGTCCTTTTCTAAAGATGGTATCATTAGGTATGCAGTTTTCAATGTCTTCTGTTCAACATGAAAAAGAAGTCATTGTTCCAAACAGCCAAAACAGCAAACATACTCTAATCAAATGTGCTAAAATATAGTAAACTTGCATGTTCAGTATACTAAAAAATACATGGAAAAAGCATGCTTTTGATTGCTACATAATGCATATACATTGAAGTTGATGCAGAAACAACGGAAATATGATCAACCAAAGTTCATATTCTGAACTTCTTGTGCCAAGTGTATTAAGAATGATAAATCTACAACTCTTAATGGAAGCGACTGATATTTAGTTACATTGTAGTTTAAAATAAATCACATTAAGGAATCAGAAAGTTTCTGTTTAAATCTTATCCTAATATTTTTATGTTTCTGGGGACAGAATGCTTCGACCGTTACCACGGGAACAGGCGCTCCCGTGGACAACAAGCTTGCGGTGCTGACAGTTGGTCCGCGGGGACCGATGCTGATGCAAGACTTCACCTACATGGATGAGATGGCTCACTTCAACAGGGAGAGGATTCCTGAGAGGGTGGTGCATGCTAAGGGACATGGTTAGTTTTACTAAAAAAACATTGTACATTGTAGTTGTTTGTTTTGTTTTTCTGTTTGTTTTGCATACACGTTTGACCACCAGAATAGCATGTATGCTATGTGAATAAGAAAAAGCCTTTGTATGTATATAGAGCCCAATTCTCTTGGCAGCAAAGCCAAGATTTACATAGTACCTGTTTCCCATAAATTGAAAGATAGCTGCAGTTTAAAACAAAGTCTATAGGGGATACTTCTTGAAGTTCTTCATTATGTTAAGATCTACTTACTGGGAAATAATCTTGTATTAAATCATATACTTAACTGATAATGTTGACTTTTCCTTTGAAAAGACCACAATGAAAATTTCTAAAATAAAACTGCAGCAGACATTTCAACATAATGTCATTATCGTTGTTACCAAAATAAGTTGAGGTTCAGACAGTGCTTTATGTAAACATGTGTAAATGTTAATCTGTTCTACCCTTACAGGTGCCTTTGGGTACTTTGAGTGTACCCATGACATCAGCCAGTACTGTAAGGCCAAACCATTTGAACATGTGGGCAAGAGGACTCCACTGGGCATCAGGTACGTACAGGAAAACAATGAAAGAACAAAGTCATCTATATACTATGTCTTTAGAATATATAGTACATGTATTAGATCTATGGAATGATATTTACCTTATTTGCTCTGTCTATATATTATGAACATGTAAGCACATAATGTTTAGAAGATATTTGATGGATTTTGTTCAATATTGCATCAGAATAATAGGGCTTGGTCATTTGACAAATTAATATGGAACCCTCGCTAGAAATGGCCAAGTGGGTAGAGTGTTCACCTTGCAGTTGGTAGGCCATGAGTTTGACCCCGGCTGAGTCCTACCAAAGACTCTTATTTTTTTAGTACTAACTTTAGAAATGATTCTTAGGATGGGATGTCAAGTCATGGTCCGCTTTTCTTTGCACTTGCTGAAAATTCACCTACTAGTAGGAGAATTCTCCAAATACAATTATGCTGAAAAAACTGTACATAGCATAGATGTCTTCTTGGTCATTACCAGTGGAAGAGTTGCTCAACTATTCATTGACTAAAATGGTTCGAGATCACGTTATTTCCTTTCACTTAGACCAAGGAGCTTTTATATCAGATGGAGGGAGTACGAATTACCCGCCCGCTGTGCTTTTCAAAAGCTCATTGAAATCACTAAAACCGCTCTACACAAGTCGTCATCCCCAGGCCGTGCTATCCTGAAAATCACCGTAAACAAAGGGAAGACGCCAGCGCGCCGGCGAGAGATCAATGCAAATAAATGTTTTTGACATTCGGGTGTGAATTATTCTGTTAACACTTGTGGCAGAGGCAGGAACAAAAGAAAGTAATTCATGCTCCCTCCATCTGATATAAAAGCTCCTTGCTTAGACCTGTTTGAAGTACTGTAGTATGAATAATTCTCTGAATTGACCATGTACGTGTTATCTCCCAGGTTCTCTACTGTTGGCGGTGAGTCTGGGTCCGCTGACACGGCTCGCGACCCTCGCGGTTTTGCCGTGAAGATGTACACCGAGGACGGGAACTGGGACCTGGTGGGAAACAACACTCCTATCTTCTTCATCCGTGATCCCATTCTGGTGAGTTAACACATCTTGTCTATTGGTGCTTTTTATGTCTCCCAACTATAGGGCTGGATACCTGATATGGATTAAAGGTCTTGGTCTGGACATGAATAATGACATGATGAATATTATAGCTACTTTTGACTGAGACCTTGAAGTTCCATATCAGGTATCCAGCCCTAAGTCTTGGAAATCAATGCATAAATCCATCAGTTAAGAAGGAATCTGTGGTGTTTTTAACTTTATTTTCTTGGACAAGTTAGCCCAAAACATCTCTCTCTCTCTCTCTGAGTGTCCCTTTATTTGTTTGTATAACTTATGGTATCATATACATCACAACATTGACAAGACAAACGTTTTTACTGGTTGAATATCTACTATCTAGTTTAATCATACGGCATCAGAGTTGTATTGATTGCCAAATTATGCAGAAGGAGGTTAATGTGTTGATTTTTTTACCAGTTCCCCAGTTTTATCCACACTCAGAAGAGGAACCCTGCAACTCACCTCAAGGTATGTATATCTTATGCAAAGATTACTCAAATGATTCTATTGGGTTCCATGATACTAGTACTGCCACATAAAAAACAAACACTGCTGTAACGGAAGGTGCCCTAACATGGCATGCTTTGTCACGCGCTCAAACTCATGGGGCTCCATTGTTAGTTACCAGAGAGTGGTCAGGTTTTGATGAATGAATTTTTACATTAACTAACACATTCATCTGAAGAATTTACTTTGGTAATAAATGCATTTATGCGGTTTATGAACAGTTCGTGCTGTGCATTACAAGCAGCAAACACTGAGATGCGGGGATGTAGCCAGCCCTCCATTTTGAATTGCTTTGGTGCAGCCTTCCATGGGGAATCCGGGGACATGCTCCCAAGGAAAATTTTGAAATCTGGACCCTCTGAAACGCTATTTTCTGCATTTTGAGGGTTAAGATTTGCTCACAGAGGACGGAATAGGCAAAAATTTTTTCCATCCCCAGCTGCAAAATTCCGTCAAAGGACGAAAGGACAGGTGCTGGCTACAACCCTGGTGAGATGTTTTCCCGTTTGTACCTTCCTGCGTGGGAGTTGATGTTCATTGTTAATGAAAAACTATGTATAATATTTGAGATATGAATAATGTGTAAACTGCTGTATTAAAATGTTGTAGGACCCTGACATGTTCTGGGACTTCATTTCGCTGCGCCCTGAGACTTGTCACCAGGTGTCGTTCCTGTTCTCGGACCGCGGCACGCCCAACGGGTACCGCCACATGAACGGCTACGGCAGCCACACCTTCAAGATGGTCAACAACAACAACGAGGCCGTGTACTGCAAGTTCCACTGGAAGGTGGGAAACTTAGGATTCAGATTTTCTCATTCGTTTGTTCTGCATATATAAGGCCTAGGAAATCTGTAAGGTTTGATGATGGAGTGTGCTGGGTTCTTTGATTATGCTCAAAGTGTGCCTCCTCAAACTCAGAGCCTCCAGGTACGCATTAATATGTCCCATCTGAGAGAAATCTCAAACTTGAGCTGTCCTCATGTCACTAGTCCTGAAGCAAGTTACAAAATGTACTCATTTTCACCCGAGTCAAGTGAAAAACTAGGTGTAAATTTCTTTTCTCAAGAGCCCAGCATTGAGGATTCTAAATCTCAACAGCTTTAACCACAAAACCATCGAGCCAACTTTGGGAAGTTTATTTCCAATTTTGACTAGGCCAACACTTGATATACTAAACTTCTTTTGCTAAAATTTAGTAAAAATATTGCTTATAGCAAAGTGTCTTTGGTAACCGAAGATAAAGTGTAAAGTGTACTGTAACTGTTCTATGTTTCCCCCAGACTGACCAGGGCATCAAGAACCTGACCAGACAGCAGGCCGACGACCTGGCGGGCAGTGACCCTGACTATGCAGGTCGTGACCTCTTCAATGCCATCGCTGAAGGCAACTATGTGAGTACATGACAGGTTAATTAACCCTTTGCATGATGCCACCATTGTGGCATTTTTATTTGCAGTTTTTGTGCATATGATCTTATAGCTTTTAAAAAATGTATAGCTTTACAGTAAAGCTAGATGCATGTACATGTTCATCATCATCAAAAAATGACATGACATCAAATAACTATACATGCCCAAAAGGAGTTACTCGAGCAACTGGATATGATTTTGGAAATGGTCGTTTCCAAAATCATATCCAGTTTGCTGTCAATGAGTTTTTGGGTATCTTATTACCTGGATGTCTAACCTTCATCAACGTATAAATTACACATACAGTTTTGGAAAGAGGAGACAATGCACAAAAATTGAATATAGAAAATGAGACAAAATATGTAAGTCCTGTTTCTACACTATATTCCAATTCTTGAATCAGGGTGGAATTTTATCAAGAAGCAAAAAAAAGGTGCACAAATTCTACCGTTCAGTTTTATAAACTCTTGAATGTTATAATTCAATTTCTGATTCAGTGAAAGGTTTCAGCACTATTTTTGTAAGAGATCATGTCAATGAATGTCATACCCAGTGCCTTTACCAAAAGTAAATAACCGTTGTTGTTTTCTCCAGCCCTCTTGGACCCTGAAGATTCAGGTCATGACCTTTGAGGAGGCGGAGAAGTTCAGGTTCAATCCGTTTGACCTGACCAAGGTTAGTAATCTGTCCATATGTAAAGTGTTTGTGTGCCATGACACATCTATTTATCATGGAGATAGTCTTCTTCTTTGTGTTAGGTGGCCACCATCATCTTGATATATACTGGTCCATATTATATTGACCTTCCAAAGTAAACATTTCGGATACCAATGTCATATGACCTGGTACATGTACATGTATAATCATGTCAGTTGCGTATCCCCAACCGGCAGTTCTTGTGTTATTAATTAACTGTTCCCCATGTGAACATCTATATCTGACCACAGGACGATTTGCTTCTCATCCCTGTTGGGAAAATGGTCCTGAACAGGAACCCGAAGTGTTAAGGTCTCAGAACACAGTTTTTCGCCTATGGGGATTTACATGGTTAAGGACCCCAAAGTGAGGTGGTTCGACGACTCAAAACCTATAGAAAGGTGCAGATACAATTTACAAGAATTTAGTATGTTGAAGTCGAGAGTACGACCTACAAAATATCTGAAAATGAGCATAGATTTGTCTGCTCGTTTTTCCATAAAAGACACTTTGATTTGACCCCCAGCGGAGGTCATGGAACTGCAGGCGACGAACAGGAAGTGCCGGTAACAGTATCAAGGCGCAAATTCCCGCTGGCCGAAGGAGCAACGTAATCCAACTTATACCGTATCAACTACGATATATTCCTCTACCATTCACCACAGTTTCCACCTCGCTGTTGTACACGGAAGAATAACTACGGCCTTTGCAAGTACTGCGGTGCACTATTTTAACCCGAACTACTTTTGGGGACGGGGGTCGCGGAGAAATACTGTGTTCTGAGACCTTAAACCAACTTGACCTTGGATTTCTTTTCATTCATACAATAAAACTAGTCAAGATATAAAACCATACCAAGTTTTAGAACAGAAACCCAAATGGTTCCTGAGATATGGCCAACTTTGCACTTCGGCGCCTAGCACAGGTGTCGGCCCTGTACAAGGACTATCTGAGGGGCCGCTAATTGGTCTCATTATCTCAACAAATTTAATATTCTGGTTGACTTTTTCTTCTACAAGATGCTTGTCAGACCACATTCTACCGTTCTGAGTGATTTGGATTGGGGGTTAGTCTTTTTTAGGGCGGAAAAGGGGGGGGGTCGAGCGGGCTTTAGACCGCAATAAGTCCTATACTTAAGCATAGGGTTCGGTCTTGGCGGCCGTTGCCATGGTAACGGCGGTTCTGACGGTAACAAAAATGTTACAGTTCAAGTCAGCCGAGGTCAATTCCTAACATATCAGTCGAATTTAATGTTATTACCCGTCCCTGGGGAATTAACGCTGTGATTCAAGGTCTCAGAACACAGTTTTTCGCCTATGGGGATTTACATGGTTAAGGACCCCAAAGTGAGGTGGTTCGACGACTCAAAACCTATAGAAAGGTGCAGATACAATTTACAAGAATTTAGTATGTTGAAGTCGAGGGTACGACCTACAAAATATCTGAAAATGAGCATAGATTTGCCTGCTCGTTTTCTTATAAAAGACACTTTGATTTGACCCCCAGCGGAGGTCATGGAACTGCAGGCGATGAACAGGAAGTGCCGGTAACAGTATCAAGGCGCAAATTCCCGCTGGCCGAAGGAGCAACGTAATCCAACTTATACCGTATCAACAACGATATATTCCTCTACCATTCACCACAGTTTCCACCTCGCTGTTGTACACGGAAGAATAACTACGGCCTTTGCAAGTACTGCGGTGCACTATTTTAACCCGAACTACTTTTGGGGACGGGGATCGCGGAGAAATACTGTGTTCTGAGACCTTAACTGTTTTTTTTTTTTTTATTTATCTTTTTATTATTTTCGCATAAGGACAAACAAAGAATACATACAAAGGAAATACCACGGATCCTGTGATGAAGAAGCAAGTAGAAAGAACGTAAATGGACTAATTCTTATGAATACAAATCCAGTAGTTATTACAAATAAATACGCAGATCGATATACAGAAATTATTCTGAACAAGGTGATAAAAGTAAACAAAACTATAACACAAGATAATATGCTGGACATAAGGAAATTAATTTTTGTAACAAAATACAATCATGATAACATATGAATGAAAACAACAGAATTAAACAAGTTTACAATAATAAATGAATAATCAAGGGACAGTAGGAAACAGAGCTAAGCGAAGTGTCTCCCATTTTTTTAAATGATAATTCAGCTTTTGTTTTCTTACAGCAATGATGTATTCTATATGTTCATGGGTTTTTATTATATTCATAAATTGCTTCATAGAGAGATGTTGCTGGTTGTTGTGCATTATAAAGTGGGTTAACTGTTACCCCCCTCCCCACTCCCATACCAAGTACATGTTGCCCCCCTCCCCACCCATAGGTCTGGCCCCAGGGAGAGTTTCCCCTCATCCCTGTAGGGAAGATGGTACTGAACAGGAACCCTAAATGTTATAACATGTTGCCCCCCTCCCCACCTGTAGGTCTGGCCCCAGGGAGAGTTCCCCCTCATCCCTGTAGGGAAGATGGTACTGAACAGGAACCCTAAGTGTTATAACATGTTGCCCCCCTCCCCACCCATAGGTCTGGCCCCAGGGAGAGTTTCCCCTCATCCCTGTAGCTAAGATGGTACTGAACAGGAACCCTATAAGTGTTATAACATGTTGCCCCCCTCCCCACCCATAGGTCTGGCCCCAGGGAGAGTTCCCCCTCATCCCTGTAGGGAAGATGGTACTGAACAGGAACCCTATAAGTGTTATAACATGTTGCCCCCCTCCCCACCCATAGGTCTGGCCCCAGGGAGAGTTTCCCCT
Source organism: Branchiostoma floridae (assembly GCF_000003815.2). Classification (NCBI taxonomy): domain Eukaryota; kingdom Metazoa; phylum Chordata; class Leptocardii; order Amphioxiformes; family Branchiostomatidae; genus Branchiostoma; species Branchiostoma floridae. The sequence continues at coordinate 16,625,799 of NC_049997.1, forward strand.
CATCCCTGTAGCTAAGATGGTACTGAACAGGAACCCTATAAGTGTTATAACATGTTGCCCCCCTCCCCACCCATAGGTCTGGCCCCAGGGAGAGTTCCCCCTCATCCCTGTAGGGAAGATGGTACTGAACAGGAACCCTAAGTGTTATAACATGTTGCCCCCCTCCCCACTCCCATACCAAATAACTTGTTGCCCCCCTTCCCGCTCCTATACCAAATAACATGTTGCCCCCCTCCCCACTCCCATTCCAAATAACATGTTGCCCCCCTCCCCACCTATAGGTCTGGCCCCAGGGAGAGTTCCCCCTCATCCCTGTAGGGAAGATGGTCCTGAACAGGAACCCTAAGAACTACTTTGCAGAGGTGGAGCAGATCGCCTTCAGCCCCATCCACATGGTCCCCGGCATCGAGGCAAGCCCCGACAAGATGCTGCAGGTTTGTTCTTCCTGAAAAAGAAAGTTTTTCTGGAACGAGTTAAACTGTAATTTCTAACAATAAAAATATTTATCTTACTTAAATTTTCGACTGAACAGCATCAGTCTTTGTCAAGGAATGAACAGTCCACTGCTGCTGTGACGTCACATTATGCAGATAGAATATGTGACTTGGCAAGCAGTAAGTTTGCATATAAGTTGCAAGAAGTCTATGGCGCCCACCTTATGATCCACTGCTCACCGAGTCACGTGTTCTATCTGTATAACTGTCACAGAAGCAGTGGATTGTTCCTTCCTTGACTTAGACTGGAGTTGTTCAATTGAAACAATTGGGTAAGTCCATTTTTTGTGTTGGAAATTACAGTTATGTAACTCGATCCAGAATGACTTCTACCAACACAGATGAACTTTCAAGCTATGAAAAATAAAGTTGTTTTATGGTAGATTTGATAACAATGTTCTGTGTATACAACAATTTGTTTAGGCCTACATTTTGAGAACGTTCCCAATCGTAATATTGAATGGTTCTTCTTGTGTCATGTATACTAGTGTATGATACTATCTCTACATGTATAACTCAACACAAATATTTAGGTGCACTGTTGCACACACCTGCAACTATAGGTTGCAATGTTGCAATTTCTGGTGCACAAAAATGCATGAAATTATGCGCCAAGTATTTCAAGCCCTCCAAATAAATGACAGACATGTGCACATCTAAAAAAATGACAGACATGTGCACATCTAGAGACTTTGTGGTTCTCCCTCTCTCCAGGGTCGCCTTTTCTCGTACTCGGACACCCACCGCCACCGTCTGGGCAGCAACTACCTGCAGATCCCCGTCAACTGTCCGTACCGCGCCCGCGTCACCAACTACCAGCGCGACGGGCCACAGTGTGTGGACGACAACCAAGGTAACGACAGATTGTTTGTTTCGCATAACCGGTAAACAGTCTCTAGGTGTAACACAACAAGTTTTGTAAGGTTTGACCCACTCACACTGGGAAGGGCCTTTCTGTTCATACAGAGACATCTAGTGGAACATAACAGTACTGCAGACAACTGTGAAAATTTTTCCTGAATGTTACAGCTGGAGCCCCCAACTACTAACCAAACAGTTTCTCTGGCCCCAGCAGAACTCTCTGATCATGTAGAGACATCTAGTGGAACATAACAGTACTGCAGACAACTTTGAAGATCTTTCTTGTAGTCTGTTACAGCTGGAGCCCCCAACTGCTACCCGAACAGTTTCTCTGGCCCCAAGCAGAAAGAGACCATCATACAGAGACATCTAGTGGAACGTAACAGTACTGCAGATAACTGAAATTTTCCTCTATGTTACAGCGGGAGCCCCCAACTACTACCCGAACAGTTTCTCTGGCCCGGAGCAGAATAAGACCATCACACAGAGACATCTAGTGGAACATAACAGTACTGCAGATAACTAACATTTGTTGTATGTTACAGCGGGAGCCCCCAACTACTACCCGAACAGTTTCTCTGGCCCTGAACAGAACGAGACCATCACACCCCCGGCTATCAAGACCACAGGAGACCTGCAGAGGTACAACACTGCCGATGAGGACAACTTCACACAGGTTTGTGGTCATGCAGAGACACCTTGTGGAACATAACAGTACTGCAGACATCATCAAAACACATTTGGTCAAGTCAGTCTCTGCAAATGGTTAAGATACTGCAAAATACTTGACTTGTGTTAGCTCTACTTTCTGTTGTGCCATGACGGTAGTTTTAACCACAGTCAAAAATGTTTTCGATTTCCCAAGTACCATAATCAAATCAAACTGCTTTGAACATTTAGGAAGGTCTTTTTTTGGAAATGAATGATTGAAGGAATGTCAAATGAAGGAGTGAAGTTTATGGCTGCCTTATATTCGCATGTGAAAACACTCCTAGTACTAGACGTTGATGACTGGTGACTCATGCAATGCTCAGGTAATGGGTCATATGAAAGTCAGTGAAGGCACTAATTGGTGCAAATTTGAAAATTTGTTTCTTAGTCTCTACGTTTTCCGTATCTGTTACATATTTAGGCAGGTTATTGTGAAAGTCAGTCATGATCCAGTCTTGCAGTCTTCACATGCTCTAATTATTAGTCACTTTGCAGCCCCATGTGTAAATATATAGGTTAAACTTGAGTCAGACACTGGCAGTGTGTACTCCAAGTCTACTGGAATACATGGCTGTGTGAACTGGACCAATGGATATTAAAGGAATGACAGTTACAGTTGTATTTACACCTGCCTGTTGTTTTACTCTACAGATGGGAACATTCTGAAGGAAGGTTTTGAGTGAGTGAGTGAGTGTGTGAATTACTGTTGAATGAATGAGAGTTATTCACACCTGTCTGTTGTTGTACTACAGGTGGGAACATTCTGGAGGAATGTCCTGAGTGAGTACGACCGTGAACACCTGGTGGACAACCTGGCCTCTCACATGACAGCCGCTCAGGAGTTCCTGCAGAAGAGGGCTGTAAGGACAACATTTTTTCCCCAATATGCAAATAAACACTTAGTATGCAAATTACCATTCCAGTAATAATTGCATGTTACAGGAATGGGAAAAAGATTCCAGAATAAGCCAGTGCTCTCTTTCAATTTCCTGTACCATTCCAATATATTCCAGTAAATTTTTAAGTAATGTACATGTACATTATGTATATGCCTGTACTGCATATTAGCTAGCATAGTAGATTTTCAACAAACAAAAAGTACAATATATTATCTGTACCTATTTTCACCATTGAGAGTGAAAATGATTTTTTTTGTGTTTTAGGTAAAGAACTTCTCCCAGTGCGACCCTGAGTATGGCCGTCGTCTTCAGGAGAAGTTGGACAAATACAATGCTGCCAAGGTAACAAACAAACAAACAAAGTGGGATAAACAACTACAGTTCATAACATAGATAAACATTATTAGATTAATACTGTGACATTAGATTGCAGCCTAGCTTCTGCATCTGATAGTGTGGTTTTTAGCAAATTTTTCTCTTTGCTTTGATGTCCTGGCAAGAGACATGCTTTATCATTTGAAATGGTTGTGGTGTTTGAGTGGTAGATAGCTCTTGCACGCACAGAGTAAGTAGTATACTAGTAGGTTTGGAAACCCTCACCAATTTTTGCATTTTGCCGCCTTAGCGGCAAAATGCTCTGAGGCCAGAATAGTGGCCGTTGTGATGTTGAGATGAACGGACCTGTTCAATTCATGCCAAACATTTCTATACCTGTTAAAACAGGCATTTTTTCAACAAGTTCGCACTGGCGCAGTGGTTAAAGTTTACGCATTCTAAACCAATGCACCCGGTTCGAATCCGGGGAGGTAGATTTTTTTTTTTTCTTTTTTACACCATTAAAATACTAATTTTTACATCCATTTGGCCACACCAATTTATTTCTTTGGTTAACGGATTCGCCGCTTCGTTTTTTTGCCGAATAGAAATAATAAAAAAAAAAAAACAACTTAAAAATGCCCCGCAACAGAGCTCACTCAAAAACAGGCAGTGTAGTGAAATTTGCTGCAGTTCACGCAAATTCTAACAGGTGGCGTCTAGATCTAGATTCAGGCACATATGTGAATCTCTCCATGCGCCAATATCAGGTTTAGTTACTCTGTTCTATTTATATGACATTCTAATAACTAGAAAAAAACGTTCACACACGCAAACATTGGCAAAATGCCAGCTTTTTTAAAAGCACTTGTTTTGTAACTGCACGAGCTAGCCTAGTTTCATTTCTGAAGTTCACTAACAAAACCATGAGAATTGATTTGGAAAAAGTAAGTTTGTTAGAAAACTTCTGCGAAAATTAAAGTTCTAAAGACAAATTGTTTTTTTTCTTCTATAGGCCTCTTCCCGTGTGCCTGCTCAGCTGTAAACCTGGTCCAGGCAAAACCACAACACTGGATACAGCCAGCACCAACCAGTATGGACCAGTGAAGACACTTCTATAGAGATCCAACAAGCTTCCACATCTGCAAACTGCATATGCAACTCTTTGCAAAATACTAGTTGTGTGAATCTCAATCTACAATAAAGATATCAAAGTCAATGTCATCATCACCATGCATATGGTGGACGAACCTCATCATATTTACACAATGCAAGAATTACTCAAGCAATTGGATTGGATCCGTTAACAGTCAAACGTTTTAAGTAGCGTCTACTGTCTTTCGTCAGTGATGATTGTGGCGAAAGATAACGTTGCTGTCTAAAACATCTCACAACCTTAATGTCTAATCTTCTTTGACATATCATGGAATGTAATTTTATTGAGTGTTTATTACCTTGGTATAAGGCCAACAACTGACTCGCAAATAATTTGCTCACATGGGAGTGGATTGAATTATTTAGAATTGTTCTGAGAGGCCAAATTCTGCCTTAACTTTGCTGTAATTGTCAACACTTTATTTTAGATTCTCACAAAGAAATTACTGAAATTTTGTTTATCAGGGCTTTACAGATACTATGATGTTGATAACTCCTTTTGATGTAAGATAATCATTATTTGTATTACCTCTTGAGATTACTATTCAAAGATAATGTGTTTTTTATTTTCAAATGTTGAAAATTATGTTACATTTAGTATGCAATGAGACAATTCTTTGAGCATGATTGTACATTGGTGAAGCAGAAATTAAAAGGTAATTGTTGCTTGTTATTTGCAACAATGGCAATATATTGGTGAAAACAGACAGTTTGGAAAATATGACTTTGATTTTATGGGGAAGAGATGTCAATGTGTAAGATGTACTACTAGAATCTTGGTATACTGTATTAATTTTTTATCGAGCAAAGTAAATAGAATTATTCAAAGCTAACATTTCTTTACTTTTTTCTGTTTTTTTCTCTCTCAAATTTCTGGGAAATAAAATCCTGCTCAGCCAAAGATGACAGTTTGTGAGTGTTGTTTGTTTGTTTGTTTGTTTTATTTGGATCTCCATTTATGATACATACTGTTTCACTTTTCTTCCTTGAGTCCGTAACATCATGCAACAATGAAATGTGAGAAACAAAACATATGCAATTTACAAATGTATGAACAGAAACATATTTATACATACATAGTGATGAACTGAAAATTAAGCAAAATCAAATGAGGTAACTTAAGAGTGAACAGGAGAGGTTTGTTTCATATGCATATGAATTGAAGTGTCAGAATAAAAAAGAAAAAAGCTAGGATATTGAGGTTTTCTTTCACACAACTAGTCAAGTCTTGAATGCTTACGGTTGATGCCGATTAGATATCCTTAGAGCTTTTGACTGCATTGCTACTTTTCGCTGCTGTATTTACGTTACCGATGTAGGTGGCGCTTTTGAGGAGTCCATAGCAACCGTTGTAAGCAGACTGGAGTTAACGCCAGTTCACATTTATCCGGCGAGGTAACCTATATCCGTTGTTTTTACCAGGGTATTTAGAGATACCAAAACGACATACGGCAATTTCAAACTACAATATTTCACGTGAACATAGTGCAACTTAAAAACACCATCTGTCGACTTGATATCCCTACAAAATGTAAATTACGGATATAAGCTAGGGTGCCCCATGGATAAAGGTGAACTGGCGTGGATAAGACTTGATCACGAATCGGCCTTTATAAGCAGAAGAAGCCAATAATTGCATAGAATAACGAAATCCAAAACTATTTGACATTCATTCTATTTTAAAAGAATAGTCCCATCTACATGTATACAGAACAATCTAGAACCTCAGTATATGCGAGCTATAGATACAACTGTAATGTACTTCGAAGGTTTTCGGGGTCATGTTAGGACAGACTTGTATGACTCACCCCCAACCCCTAACCCCCGCCCTTTTCATATGAAAGCTTTTTTTATGAGCGTGTGCACATCCAATTTAGATTAATTGAGATGTGCGGACAATGAAGGCATCCACCGATCGAGATTGATATAGATGAAAGAAAGGATACCACGCCCTGATCGCAAGATAACAATATGCTAACTCTGATAGCTCTGTGTATTGTGTTGTTCTGTTGTCAATTGACGCTTCTTTCATTGTATCCCGAATGTGTAGTGAAATCGCCCGTATAGATTTTCCGATGAAGTATTGTTTTTACGTACCTTGAGTTCGTAGCGTTATATCAAACGCTGCGTCCTAACTACGAGATATTGAGGTTTGAAAACAAGATATGAACTTGTATTTTAGTTAAGTGTATCCAGTGTTTGTGAATTAGTCATTTTTTAGACTGTGGACTTCATGTGTATAGTGTGTTTCAAAACGTTATCACAGGGGCGTGTATCACCAAGGTGATATCACACAAATTAGATATATATAACTTTATTGCACAACAATTGTACGAGGTACAAAGTATGGCATCTACATAACTACAGTGCTATAACTTAACTTAAGGCTTATCTAACTAATACAGGAGTTGTAGTATGGGATAAGTTTCTTACAATCATTGGAGGCTTTTACAATCATTTGGGGAATTTCTAATGTCAAAACCTTCTTTGATATATTTTCCTATATCTGCCATGCAGGGATTGTCTATCACGTGTATTTGGCCGTGCGTTGGGCGCTCCGACCATATATAGTCGGGTTGGTACCGCGCGTACGTACGTATAGCTTCACACAAGCGCGTATAAAATGTGGGCTCAAGTCCGTATTTTGTCCAGAATTTACATTTCTTTTAAATTTAGATAAAGTTTGTGATCGAAAAAGTGTTGTTTTTTTTCGGTTTGAAAATCATACGGCGCAGTAAAAGTCAATGTAAAATACAACATCTTTCCGGCAAACTTTACTTAAAGTAAACAAAAAGAATGTCAAAACGCAACGAGCTTGTATATACGAACTCGTGTGAACCCACCCTTATAGTGATCTCCGGCAATATTATCTGGGTCACTTTTATGAATAGCGCAATGATCGGATACATGTTGCCAGCATATAAATGAATGAATAAATAAAGACCTTTATTGTACATGTTTGCCCAACCGAGCTAAGTACAGGTCACAACAGAGACAAATCATATGCATGTATATAACAGTATGACAGATCTAGTGCACGTCTTACACAGGAATTCTGCTTCTTCTCGCTTCTTGGTGATGTTAAAAATGTATAGCCTCTGTCGCAGGGGGGGGTCGCGATTTTCATCGTTTGCTAGCTACTCTTATGCTGGCCGGAAAGGGAGTTTGCCGTGGAAGGGAATTTGTCGTTTGTCTTCGGAACGTGGTAAACCCCTTTCTATCATCAGCAAATATAATACAACCAACAACGAAGTGTTCTTCATCTTCTACCGCGTTAGATGTAAAAAATTGATAAGAAATAGCTTGCTGTGAGTCACCAGTACTCTTTTCATTGAAGCAAATGTATTGTTCTCTTTTCAAGTATACATCGATACAAAGCTGAAGGGAACCTCACCTCACCGGTCCCATAGCCAATAGGGAACGCCTATATCATATTAATGTATATATGCAACATTATATTTATAGAATTATGTGTTAGTCATAGAAGGCGTTCCTTGGTAGCATTCTAAACACAAAATAAACAGAGCCAGGAATGAAACTGTATATATATAGTCTTGTAGCCATTGAGGAGATACTAACTTCTTAAGAAGATTTTTCAGATCGGTAAGTTTTCTTCTACATTTCTTCCTTGACGAATTTCGTCTTTTACTTTGTTGCCACTTAAGATTTTGTAATCAGGGGAAAAATATACAGAGAAAATGCTATTGTTTAGAAATGTACCTACGCGTGACTGGGCTAAATTGCTTACAGAGGAATTGCAAAGGATTGTTTGTTTGTTTGTTTGTTTTATTTGTATTTGCTTCATTTGGCCATGCTGTCGCTTCTTTTATTAGGCCATAGCAAGTAAATTTCATGGATGACATCAGATATCAGCAAAATCCACAAGAAGAAATTGATTTTGTCCAGAACAAGTGCGCACATTTGATAGTATGCTAAGAAGTCTCACAAAACATTTTAATCATAGCAGTAATTCAATGAATGAATGTCCGTTTGCATAAATTATGTAAATATTTTTGGCGACGCTTCGAATTCAGGGCAAGCCTTATGGTATAGTGTTATGTTGCTCTACAAAAAAAAACGAATTACAGGGGGAGGGAAATGTGCAACATCTTCTCGAAAATGTTGCATTTCTATTTTTGCTGTTTAGGCTACAGCAAGTAAATTTTATGGATGACATCCTCTGCAGACTTAAAAAGTAATGAGATAAGGCGAAAAAAATAAGATGGGTCAAAAATACAAGATGTCTACATTTTCAAAATATAGACACCATAAACATTGTAACAAGAATTGAAGTGACGAAACATGGCCATGGTAGCATAGACAACAAATCATTCATTCCCGTATTCAAGAAGTGACTATAGTGTAGTGTAGTAAAAGTGACACTAGACTTGTATCACTTACCAAGTTGGCAACTACTGTAAACACTAATGACTTACATAGTGATGCCACTTTTACAGCTATCCAACTATTTTTTCACTTCAATAACTTAAGTCATTGATACCTCGATAGTGTCACTTCTACAAGCAGTACAATCAATACACACAACAAATTTTCTCATTTTCATACTTTCTCGTCATGTTGACCATCTCCGAAGATGAAAAAAAATCTTGTTTTTTTTTCTGAAATCAGGCGAAAATTTATGAGCGCGCTGATGTCATCCATAAAATTTACTTGCCGTGGCCTTACTTTGTTCCTGTCTGCGATCTCCATCTGCAAGGGCAGTAACAAGCTTACATCATGGGCAAGAAAGGCAAAAAGAAATGTTTCCAACAAAGTAGAGGACTTAGTGTCACGTGCACAGGTAAGCATGTGTGCGTGTGTGTGTGTGTGTGTGTGTGCTCGTGCGTGCGTGCATGTGTGTTTGTTTGTATATATATATATATATATATATATATATATGCATGTGTGTGTTTGTGTGTGTGTGCGTCCGTGTATTTGTATGTATGTGTGTACATGTGTCTTTGTGTATATGTGTCTGTGTGTGTGCTCGCGCGCGAGTGTATGTAACGTTATGTGTGTGCGTGTGTGCTTGTGCATGCGTGTATGCATATGTGTTCGTGTGTGTGTTTGTGTGTGTGTGCTCGTGCGTGCGTGTGGGCATGTGTGTGTTGGTGTGTATGTGTGATGACCTTCATGAATTTATCTCTTTTTTTTCAGACGATACAGCTACAGTTCGTTAGCAAACAAGAACGGCAAATATTGAATAAAAACCCAACGTACAGAGGTACCCTCATTCAAGAATACAGAAAGGATGGAGACCCCAAAATAAAGGTGTTCCGGGCTGAAAACTCGGAGAGTGTGAACAAGGAGAACGGTAAGTGTTTAAAGTTTTCACTTAAGTTAGAATTCTGGGTTGCAACTTTACAAATTCAACGTACAATTAATGTTTCTCCGTAAGCCATAGGGAAAACATATTGTTTTGACTGGTGCGTTCTTTGTAAACTGTTTGCGTTCTTGCTGTGCACATCGCCCCTCATTTATGCCACAAATGTTCACATGGAAGGGTCTCCATGGGTTTTTAGTGTGTGTGTCATATTGTTTTACAAACTCGCGTCGCGTATACGTAATAAGTGGATTTCTGCAAGAACGTTGCAACTGGTTGTTACATAAACTATTGGAAGATATCTTCTCGATCTGGAGTTTAGTTTTCCTCTATTTTCTATTACATCAGAAGATCTTAGAACAACTTTGTTTAACCCTATTCAAACGGGGGGGGGGGTATTCTTTTGAGGCCTACGCCAAATTTCATGCCATGAATTTGGCGTGGGCCTAACGCGGCGCATAACGCATGAACGGCTTACGATAGTCACCAAATTTGTTGACTTTTCCTGAAATTATGTTGACATACAAAATTTCGAAAACTTTTCGTATTGCCATGGCAACCGGTTGTTGACAGGATTTTTGTATTTTTCAGGTTTTCCTTGCTATATTTTCCAACATGAATAAAATATCTTATAATTTAGTATATCTTTAAGAATTAGATATGCATAAATTATACTAATCTAATGACGTCATCGCCCAAATTCAAATATGGTGGACCATATCACCAGATCAAGTATAACTAACTTATTATTCTTGTATCTCATTGTTCCGTTTAGCAATATTGACAGTATACTCCTACAGAAGTATACCACCCGGTGGTGGCACCTATGTTGTACTGCAGTTTAAGGCGTCCAAAATGTACTTCACCGCGAAGAAAACTAAACCGGGCAAGCTTATTCTACAGGTAGGTTATACAACAAACAGAGTCAAAGCAGGCGATGTTACTCAGATGACTTTTTCGTAGATCTGAAAACGTTTCAAATACAATATTTGTTACTGTGAGCATGTTTAAGAACCCACTACTCTAACCGAAATGAGAAGGGGCCCTTCCCGGTGTGAGTGGTTCAAAATCTACACTCCTATGGCCGCACCTGGGGCAATTACCGTCGTATTGAGGTCACCTGAGTGGCGCCGAATGGCAGCCACTCCAGACCCTTGTGATTTAGTCCCGCCTATTGTAAGCTCCTCACAATTCAGACCCTGTGTGTGAAGAGGGAGTAGTCAGCACACCTAATAAAAATAATGTTGAAGGTGATTATGATTATTATAGGGCATTTAATTTCTTTTCCAACTGTCTTCAAAGAAGAAGTCAAACCCCGTAATAGTAACGTAGATTTAGTACACTATTCTGTACCGTATGTACATTAATCCACTTAATATTTGTATGTTAGATCTTAGATTATCTATATGTTTCTAGACCACATTCATATTCATTTCATGTATCTAGTCTTTCTTCACTTGCAATTAGCCCCATGGGCATGAATTTGCAATAAAACATATATTATTTTTGCTGACAGGAACCGGGGGAGTTTGATCCGGAAGATGCCGAAGACATCACGACAACTGCCGACCGGCGAGTGTTCCTGGTGAAACCGAGTCAGCCAGGTTCGTCAGATGTCGTGTTTGCCTCACAGCACAAGTCAGGCGACAACAAAAACAAGGCTCGTGTAATCACCTTGCTGAAGAACAGAGGGGTTCCCGCCAAATTCAAGCGCGAAGGTGCGACGTTTGAAAGTCTCATTTGCCTTTCTAGTGTAGTTCACCTTTATCCGTGCGGTAACCTATATTCATTGTTTTTAAAAATAGGGTATGTAGGGATATCAAGTCAACGGAAGGTGGTTTTAGACTACAATATTTTGAAAAAAAAAATGTTGAAACTAACGTCCGGCGACTTGATATCCATGATGCCCTGTTTTGAATACAACAGATATAGGTTACCCCATGAATAAAGGTGAACTAACGTCATATGTCCTTGTATTGCGTACATACATTGTACACACGTCATTGACAAAAGTTTGCACAGACAAAAAGCTAGAAGAAACAATGAGAAATAGCAAATGAGAGCACAACACATTCTAAATAGTAAACTAAAGTTTGATCTGGAAATATGTAACGTTAGGTACTACAAGAAAGAAGTCTTGTTTCTGCGGTATATATATTCCTTGTGTAACCTGTTTATTTGCTGAAAAGCTTTAATATAGATATAAGTCGAAGGTAACTAGTGCTGTGAGCCTGAAATGGCAAATTTATGCATGCTAAAAGGTAAGTTTTTAATATCTTTCCACAGGAAAGGGGCCATTGGAATCGCAGTGGTTTCAAATCGAGCACGTTTTGGCAGGGGGCGCTTCCGAACAGCGTGACGAAGGACAAGTCCAAGGAGTATACTAGCATAGCTTCATGACTGAACCAAGTAGCTCGCTCAATTTGAGGCATATTATTGTGAGAATATGACATAATCAAGGAATAAAACAATTTTTTATTATGCGTTAAACTGTCCTAAGATGAGCATTAAATGTTTGTTGTATGTAAACAAACATATTAACAAGATCAGAAGATCCAATATAGTCAGTCTTAAAAAAAAAGCTGTTATAACTTAAGATTGTTGTCCATTATAGCGAAGCATATAAATAGTCAAGTCATGTCAGTGTTCATTGCACAACAAATTGTAACAGGTACAATATAAGACAAGCCACTGGCTAGTTACATCAATTTGGTACAACCTACTCGTAGGTTCTAAGCTATTGATAGAAGATACGATGAGTTGTTGTACGTGTATATAACCCTGTTGTAACGTTATGTCTACTATACAGCGACATGCACATTGATACTCTAAAGTCAATACCTTTACTTCTTTTTTTGCATGAAGGTGTATATACAATGTAGTATCACGTATATGTGTTGACCTAGATAGACAGAAACTACATATGTCGCGACATGAAATAACATCATACTAGTATTTGGGCCTAACGGCAAGTGTTCGGTTCGGAACCAAGTGGTTCCGGGTTCGAATCTTGTCATGTCACCAATCTTGTGTCTTTTAAAATGGCACTTTACACGGCTTTACTCACTCTACTTAGATGTAAACTTGAATTCGGTTCGGGAGGTAAAAGATATATACTACCTTTACCTTCTTTTAAAATGTAACCTGTTTCACGTATACTTCAGTTATCCTACTCAATGCATTTAGCCCATGTTGGGCAGGAATATGCAATAAAGATCATTGTCATTGTCATTTAACTTGAGTGCAGTGTCACATTGTCCTCGTATGTCTCAAAGCAAATAACAACAATAAACAAAAACACATGAAACGAGTCTCTAATTGTCTTGGGTAATGTTACAGTATTGATGGCCACACACTTGATAATCTGAATTAGTTTGATTTTTTTCTTCCTTTATAATATAAAGTAGGACATATCATTATGTAATGATAGCTTCAACACTTACTTGGTAGCACGTATGACACAGTATCTTACTGGCTGACATATGACTTACTGACAACTTTTCTCTTCGCTGATTGGCTGGCCTATTTGATTCAATTAACTGTAAGTCGACCGCCGTCCCAGCTGCAGGTGCGAGGTCAACGACCGCTCGGTCACCGTACTTGGGTCCTTTTACGACATATCCAATGCATATCTTTACCAAATTCAGGTCATACAGTTGTAATACTAGGGCACGGGAGGCACAAACATATAGTTTTGATTTAAAAATGGTCATACAACTTCAATAATCATTTTAAGAGGCATTTATAAAGAAAAATATCTGGGGACATTGGTCCACTCTACCGTTGTGCCAGATTTCAGGTCATTCAGCCCAGTAACAACGGAGATAAATCTCTTTAAAGATTGCGACAGCAGCAGAAGAAGAAGAAGAAGTAGAAATATAATAAACTCCCACATAGTAACAGTGGTAAACGTTATTATAAAACATCGTAAGAATGGTACGATTGACGTCATTGTGTCCATGTTACCCACGCATTGCATAGTCACAGTACCGAACATGTGAGGTAATGATTGAACTTTATCCCCAGCATATGTGCACAAAGTCACACGACTCTGTTGACTGAAGTAACGTTATGACTCGATGGAAAGGCCCACCTGAGTCAAAGGGAAAACCCACAAGTTTTGCTTATTAATAATGAGCCTCTAACTTTCACCAGTGCAGTTAGTACCTGGTCTAGCACAGATAGATTTTAAGCTGTGGAGCTAAGACATACAGGTGAGATTTAGACAAGTATATATACAAGGGCCTGCTGGGCGATATAACGTTTGCTTTGCACAACAAGGGCATAACATTTCTCGCGCTTGCCAGAATACGTGTACCATTAACAACATGTTTGCTTGTTGTTGTTGTTGCTTATGCCCGTGCATACATTTACAACGAAAGGGACATTTTTCTGCACTAAAAAAAAATAATGTTAGGTGTTTCAATAACGTTGATCATTCTATCTCGTAGCATGGAGTTGTTTGTGTTTGTGTAGAGGAACCACATGATGGTGATTTACTTTTATGTAATGCTTGTTAAAAATAGAAATATAATTGTCTAAAGGCGATACCATCAAATCTATAAGCTACAGTATTAGATAAATCCTAATTTCAGTAAATTATTATTACCAACACCGGTATCACAAGTCTGTTCTGACATATCCATAAGAATAAATTATTCTCTCCTCTCTTCAGAGCTTATCTTTGAGATATAATCAGCAAAATGTCTGACATCAGTATGAACAGCCTGGCAAACAAGTTACAAGACTTAGAGTTATTTCTCAAGGGTAAAGGCGGCCAAGAAGTCGGTTACAGACAGGCGCTTAAAGAAGAAATAGTTGGAGAGGATCACTTTATGGAGGTGGAAGTCCTTAAAAGTCTTGGAGACCTGCGTCTACAGAAAGGAAAGCTCAGTAAAGATTCAACAGAGTTTGACAAGGCTGCTGGCCTGTATTCTGCTGCTCTACTGCGCTGCACAGATCCAGACATGGGAGAAACGCTGGAACATCGTATCGGCTACATGGAGAAACTCTCAAGACAACTGCTGCAGGGGTACACTCCACACTTCCGGTGGTTGTCACCAGACTACTGGGGCGCTGCTGACAGCAATGTTCTAAGGGTGGCAGAACTGTTTGACCAACTGCAGAAAGGTGACAAGAAGTCACATAAATCTGCCCAGGAGACATACACAGAAATGTTAATCACAGCAATTGAAAACAGCAATGTGTTCCTAGAGTTTGAGGTTCTAAAAAGTCTAGGTGATTTGTGCCTAGAGAAAGGCAAGGCAACCGGTGATACATCCCAGTTCGCACAGGCAACTGCCGTGTACAAGAGGGCACTGAAAAGATGTGTAGGGCCTGACACAGACCAGACATTGCGTCATCGTATCAAGTACACAGAGAAGATCAGAGAAAAGAGAAGGGTGAATATTAATTATTCATGATATGTCAATCATGTACAAGATATCATGTGGTCCATTTGTTTTATACCAAGCTGTGACAGTGCCCTGTGCTTTTCCACACATTACTTAAAACTGTTGTTGGTCATTAACAGACAACAAGTCAATATCAATTTACCTGCTCGTACAGCACTATTAACATGGATATTGCATCGTAACACCACAAAAAAAGTTGGCGCATTTGATGACTTAAACGAGTATATAGGATACTTACAATACTATTAAGTTTGCATTTTATCATGTAGCAATCATCAGAAAGACGGAGGAAAAAAGTACCCCCCTCGGGGCACGAGTTCTGGACCATCACAAGAACCGATACACCAAGGTGGGGAAATTCATACGATCTATTGTATTAATTATAAACAACTTACTTAATAACAAACTTACGAGAGGCAAAGTCAGTAGTAACTTAAAAGAACCTGTAACGAAGCACAAACAAGTAACTATGGACTAAGTGAATACGATTATAGAAAAGTAAATTATTGTATTATTGTAAATAACTATGTGTAACGGAACACCTCTTGACCTCCCGCCAAACC
>NC_049997.1:16641633-16664635 GCF_000003815.2 Branchiostoma floridae
GGCTCATACTATTCTTCTTTGCAAGTATTTAAAGTCCCATATTCATGGTGTCTAGTATTAACTAAAAAACATCGCTATTAACTCTAGTCAATGCAGGGACCTTCTGTTGAAAGGTGAATCGTTTCTTGCCAGTGCAGACCTGGACTCAGCAGAACAACACTTTGCTGCTGCACTCAAGATGGTACATGTACGAGGTGAGGAAATACGTATTCATTTATTTGCTGAAATTTGCAAAATAAAATCCGTAACGTACCAGCGCTAGAATGTATCCTTTACAATGCCGACACCTCCTGGGAACCAATAAAAAATCACCAAGAAACATATAAAGTTATAAATTACTTACAACATACACTTTGAGAGTTGATTACAATAATCATATTACATTGATTATTGTGATAACTATCCTCCCATTGTAACCATGTGCATACACCGTATAGGAAAACTGGTCTTCAGGTAGCAGTATGAGTCAGAAAGAAATGTTTTGTACTGCCCAGATCCCACAGTCCAGCAGCACCAGAGAGAGGTGGAGCCCCTATGCAAGTTGGGAGATGTTTACAAAATGCGAGGTCAGCAGACAGGAGACGGGGGAGACTTTGTCAAAGCAGCAGCACTCTACAATTCAGCAATAGCCAGGTCAGAGGATCAAGTCCTCAATGGTAACATAGTAACAGCTGTAAGAGAGATAGAGAATTTGTTTCTCCGATGTATCTTTAAGAAGGATGTTCATTATGTAGCTCATAACAACACAGAAAAGCACAAGAAACAGCTAAAGGAGATGCGGGACCAGATCAAGCTGGAAATGGAAACCATTGACCAGCAGCTGGATCCCTATGTACATGATGAAGATGACCCTTGTGTCAAAGAGATAGAGGCAAAACGAGCTCAGGCTGTCAGGAAGTTGTTTGAGAAAATTGCACAACAAAGGAAAGGGTTCATCGGCATACTTGTAGATGAGTGCAATGAGTTAATGGGTCCCCCTCCCTGTAAGTATGCCCTGATAGGTTTGGGATCACAGGCCACAGGGCTAGTAACTCCATACTCAGACCTGGAGTTTGCCATCTTGGTAGAGGAAGAAAGTGAACAATGTCTTGAGTATTTCCGCAACCTCACCCACTATCTGCACTTAAAGGTGGTCAATCTGGGAGAAACCATTCTCCCAGCACTGGGAATAAAATCTCTCAATGACTTCTCTTCCGAAAACCCACTTGACAGCTGGTACTATGACTCTGTTACACCTCGTGGGTTTGCTTTTGACGGCTCCATGCCAAAGGCAAGCAAAACTCCACTGGGTAGGCAGGGAACTATGAACAAACCACCCAGTGAACTCATCTGCACCCCACAAAACATGGTTAAGATACTAAAGAATGATGCCACATTGTATTTGAAGGAGGGATATCACCTTGCCACAATGTTGAAAAACCCATGTCTGATAGCAGGGGACCAGAATTTGATTGACACGTACATGGACATCACATGGAAGATACTGCAAGCTGACGGGGGTAAAATGGCTCAGACCCTGGCACAGGAGACAATGAGGGAAGACGACCACATCTACAACGATCTAACATCATTCACAGCAAGGTTGATTGATGTAAAGAAAGAAATCTATCGCCTCCCTGCTGTAGCTGTGGACTGCTTGGCACTTTCTTCATGCATCATACCTACCACAGTTTGGGAGGCAATAGAAGAAATGAAATCCCAACAAGTGATCAGTCCCGACAATGCACACAACCTGACAGTGCTTACCAGCATCTCAGCAGAACTCAGGCTCAGAACGTACATTGCAAATGGTGGACAGAAGGAAAACCTGTCAGCTTTGGCCTCAATCGAAACAGACCAGCATGGGCAGGCATCATCCCAATGGACCAAAAACGATGTACAAACAAGTCCACTGAAACAGATTTTCTATCTACCGAATGAAAACCAGCTTGTCAGATATTATTACACGGCAGATCCTCTTAAATATTTCATTACTGACTGGTCTAAAAAAAGAACTCCACTACAATCATTCCCTATGTTCTATGCAAGATTACCATATACTAAAGCAATGATGTACTCCCAACTATGCAAATATAGCCAGGCTATCATCTTCTTCCAAGAAGCTCTGGAGGAAGATGATGGAAGTTACACTACAAAGTTTGTGATGCTAAAAAACCTTGCAGTTTGTTTGAGTAGAATGGGCGATAACCAGGGGGCAGTTGGCTACCTGGAAGAGGCGGTGCAAGTAGCAAATGCCCATGGTCAAGCTAACGAATTGAATATGGGTGCTAATCCAAATATTGCCATGTTACTCCACAACCTGGGGGGAGTTTGGGGTCACCTTGGTGATCACAGAAAATCAATCAGCTACTATAAACAGGCACTGCAGATATATAGGACTATCTCTGATAATCGTACAGCACATTCCGACATTGCAGATTTATTCCATAGCCTAGGGGGAGCCTGGAGAGACCTGTGTGATTTCAAGAAAGCAATCAGCTACTATGAAGAGGCACTGCAGATGAAGAGGAGTATCTATGGCGAGATCACTGCACATTCTGACATTGCTGAGTCACTGAACAGCCTAGGGGTTGCCTGGTACCATTTAGGTGATCACAAGAAAGCAATCAGCTACCTTCAAATGGCACTACAGATGAGCAAGGATATCTATGGTCATAGTACAGCCCATCCTAGAATCGCCACCCCTTTAAACAACCTTGGGTCAGCCTGGTGTCACCTGGGTGATCACACAAAAGCCATTAGCTGCTATGAACAGGCATTGAAGATCAGACGGACTATCTATGGTAAAGATGCAGCACATCTTGACATTGCTACCTCACTTCACAACCTTGGGGAAGTGTCGCGAGATCTAGGGGATTACAGAAAAGCAATCAGCTATCATGAGGAGGCACTACAGATGAAAAAGACTATTTATGGTAAAAGTACAGCACATCATGGTATTGCCAAATCACTCGGAAACCTGGAATCAGCCTGGGAAGACCTAGGTGATTACAGTAAAGCAATTAGCTATTACGAACAGGCACTGCAGATACACAGGATTATCTATGGTCAGACTACACCACATCTTGATGTTGCTGTTTTGCTCAGCAAACTCGGGACATTAAATGATGGACTTGGTGATTACAAGAAAGCAATTAGCTACTATGAACAGGCACTGCAGATATGCAGGCGTATCTATGGTCAGACTACAGCACATCCTAACGTTGCCAGTTTACTTCACAACCTAGGGGACGCCTGGCATCGCCTAGGTGATCATAGAAAAGCAATCAGCAACTATCAGCAGGCACTGCAGATGTTCAGAAGTATCTATGGTCTGAGTGCAGCACATCCTAACATTGTAAGAGCACTCAGCAACCTGGGTTATGTATGGTACGACCTGGATGACCTCAATAAAGCACTCAGTTTCTCAGAAGAAGCCTTGTCTGTGGCAAGGCTGCTTTATTCTCATGACAAAAGTCACCCAATGATAGAGCAAATTGAACAGAACATTGCCATGATCAATATGACTGTCAGAGAAAACAAATTACAATAACTGTTCTAAGAATATGAAATAAGCATTAAGTGAAATTTACCAAATCATAGAGCATAGACTTGCAGACATTATGCTTTGTTAATAACATTTTAAATGTTAACACCATTTACATAAAACCAAATGTTAACTAAATAAAAGGTACTGGTTACACTACTACATTATCTTACATTTTTTTTAAAATATGTTCAATGCTTACTTTCGTTTTTAGCTTTGAAATATACAAAATGTAAATAAATCTACACATATTAAAGTATAAATGTTGTTTATCATCTGCTCTTCCTTATCTATTGTCATTAAATGTCACATTCAAGATACAAAATCAAATTATACCCGGTAATACTACTCTTTTCCTGGATAAAGATATACCTTTTTCTTGGTTCAAAGATCATTTTTATTTGGAATGTTCAGAGATATATGTTTGCTAAGTGTTAAATAGCTTATACAAAAAGCGTTTAATTCATAGTGCAGCAAAGACAACATCTTAGTACCTCGAGAACTAGATACCATATAATTGAATAGTGTTCAAATATCTTACAAATATAAAAGCATTTTATTGTATAGTGTTGCAAAGGTAACATTAATTAATTGATATTTTTATCCCAGGCATCGTCTTTGGTACAAATTGATAGATATCTTTCTTGAAGTCAAGTATGTACATATTCTTAAAGTTTACTACCCTCAAACCAGAGATGGCAAAAATTGTCCAGATCTGATAATATATTCATTATCATGATTGTATAAATGCATAAATATATCACCTCACACTTCATGATTACTGTGCAGAGTACATATCATTACTGCTATGCAACATGTGGATACACTGTGTATATTTATATATATTCTTATCCACATTTCAATGTAAAGCAGATTTCTCACAAGGTACAAGGTAATTAAGCAATAAACTTTAAGACTCAGATGTGAGTAAAGTCTCTTTTTTGCTTCTTGAACAAATTTGCTAAAATTGAATTTTGATTCTTTTTTCTTGAACTGAAGCAAATGCCACTGAAGTGTTACAGTTGCTTACTACGTCTACTTAGTAATACTCTATCTAAAGGAATGTGAGTTGCTGTTCATACTACTACAGTAACTGTCAGATTTGTACTGTACATTTTAAACACTTTGAAGCACTTTCCCCAACACAACATTTTCAGTTTACAAGACATACCAAAACAGATCAAAATGACAAAATATTTTCAACAATGTCATCAATATACAAGCATAATTATGTAGAAATTATACAAATCTCTATCATAATTACTCAAAATAGACCATTTCTCACAATTTCCTACTGTCACATTACCAACTCAAAGAAAAAGTACAATCTTTCTTAATTGGTCCATTCAAATGTCAGTTTCAATTTCAACTTAAGAATTATCACCTATACAAATCAGTACAGATCAACTACAATTTTCTACTTTACACAGACTGTAGCTGCATGATAATGAAGCCTGCCCAGCATTCAGTTGATTGCAGGTGTACCAAACTGTCCAACTGAAAAAGGAAAGATCTCACTGAAATCCTCAGGTCGCAAGGTTTGACGTGCATGGTCTCTGATGGCAGTCAGACGAACCCCACGCTCTACAATACTTTTACTGCTGCCATCTGGGAAACCCATGGTATGCATGAGCACAACATTACCATTCATGTCAAACCCTGGGGAACCTGAGGAGCCGTGGAACATCACACCTGTGTGGTACAGGGGCTTACGTGGGTCTGTTTGGATACGGTTAGGAAAGCGAATGTGGATGACGTAATGCTCGGCCACTCCAGCGATCGGGCAGAAGTCAATCTTCTTGCTGCCACAGTGGGGGTGGCCAACAACAACCACCATCTTTCTGTCATCCTCGCTTTCTGAGATCAAGCGGCCAAGATGAGGCAGGCTGTCAAGATTTGTTTCCATCGCACCTTCAACCGCCAATTTCAGGACAGCATAATCTAGATCAGATACTTCACTGTAACACACAGGCCCAACAGGTAGGAAGCGCACTTTGTGTTCCACTGTTGAAGACACACAGAATGTTGCAGTGAACAAACTTAAATCAGTGAACATTTGTGAGGCTGCGTTCATTCTTTGGTACACATGGTAACATGTGAGAACCTTCCCCTTGCTCAACAGGAATCCTGTTCCTGAACCCCCCGGCCAGTTGATACGACAGACCGATCGTTTTCTATCTTGTATCAGATCATGAACATCTGAGTCAAGGCTGTAGTTTGTACTACTGGAGAACAACTCTTCAGAGAGTGTCTTCTTGTTGAGCTCCTGCCTGTTCTCATTTGCTTTCCTGCTGATGTCTGGGACGAAGTCCAGGTTAGGGAAGTCAGCACGCAGTATGCCTGTCACTTGGTTCTGCAAATCCAGTAACTCTCTTCGCATGGACTGCTCTCTGAAACCATGGGTTTGATGCACAAAAACACATCATTACCATGATCATAATTTTAAAATTCAAGCAATGTTACTGTTTGTATAAGGATCGATATGACCACACTGTAAAGAAAAGGCAAGTTAGAAACTGTTCAAAACATATTGTTTGTAGAATGAATATAAAATGCAGAGTAGTAAATTTATAATTAAGTATTAAACTAAGAAGTACTACGTATTATTGTAAGTATTAAATAATTTTTCATTATCTGAATATGTCATCATCATCAATGAGAAAGTCGGAACATCATATAAATCATAAAAGTAATCAAATAAAACTGACTAAGATGCTGACTGAAGCAATTCTACATGCATGTACTATTTTAGACAAGTGTTTGTTACCGTGTGTTCAACTTCTCCACTATTGCAATCTGTCCGGATGTGTCCAGGGCACACTTCAGTCTTGTCAGGGTTGCGTTGTTGCCAAACAGACGCAGCCACTCCTCAAGTACTGCCAAACAGCATCTCCCTGTATCATCCTGGTGCTTCTGGCTGATTCTCTCCATGACTGCTAGAGACAGGCCCAGGTTTCTCCCAAGTTCCCTCCAAGGTGGCTTCATCATCAGTTCAACAACAATGGGGAAAAACTGTGCTACAGCTGCCAAAAAAAGTGTTTTGAATCAACATCTTAAGCTTATTCTAACAAATGCTGCTTGCTGATGTTCTTCATGATTCAGCATATTTTTAAGTTTCCTTCAGTACATGTAAACTTTTTAAGTAACAAAAGGACAACTGTAACTTTTCAAATTATATTTTTCAAATGTTAAACTGGTCAAAAGTTAATAGAATGTTCTTCAATCAGTGATGCTTTGAAAGGTATACTTCAAAGTGTCACTGATTGCAGAATATTAAATCTATACTAACTCACTGTATTTATATGTTACTGATGAACCTCTTCAACAATGGTCAAAAGTTTTCACATGTATATGGGTAGGTATATATATATATATATATATATATATATCATAAACATGTATATGATAACGTTAATAACCCTCTGTTCCTCTGTGTATATTATGGTGTCACTTTTGCTCACTCAGTGATTTTATTTCATTGGTGGTTATAGCTAAATGATCAGGCGTTATGACACCATATGCACCTTGGGCAGGTCATCAACCCTAGATAGGCTATTCAAAAATGCTGATTGAAAGGACATACATGAGATATCACACTCTCCTGTTGAAACAGCTTCTGACCTCTCCTGTTGACCAGCTGCTGACCGTTTCAGCCTACAGAGAAAGAAATAGTATTTTGAAATTGTGTCATTTTGAAGTCATGCCAACAGGCTGTACTGGCAGGTTTTCAGACATTTTCAACTGCAAAATAAGGTTATGATGTTGATGTACATGAAGCTTACAAGTAGATCCTAGATAATATAAATCTTTGTTTTAACAATTTTTTTATACAGTCTACAGCAATATTAGAATTTTGTGTAAATATGGATAGTTGATAATGATGATGATGTGCACACATACATTGAAAACAGTTCTAGTTAGGAATTCAAGTTAGGATGAATGCACTCACTGTTTCTGGAACCAGTGAGCAAGGCCAATGTCTTCAATGGTTGTTGTGGCAGGTGAGTAGGCTTCACAAACAACTTCTCCATCCATGAACCATTCTGTGACACTTGTGATGGGGATGAAGCTGTCTCCATTCAGCTCCTTGTCCTTGTGGCTGTCACAGCAACACTTGAGGCACCACTTGTACCTCAGGCCTGGGATCCACTTGTTGATGATCTCCCTCAGGTCTTCATCCAGACCTTTGCGGACATCTGGACCATGGCTGAAGCAGGCAGACTCCTCCTTCTCTGACGACAACAGCTCCACTTGCAGGTAGTAGTCGGTCTTGGTGATGACGAAGGTCTGCTTTGGTTTGCTTGTAACGAACCTTGCACAGCGTGCATATGCCAGTGGCTTCCGCTTGTTATGTCGACGCATGCACGCGATGACAAGGCGGTGGTACACACCAACAGGGCAGAACTTGTCGTCAAACACTGCAAAGATGGGCTTGCTGCATTTGGGGCCTTTTGGATACAGTTTCTCCTTGTTCTTGACAGCAGTCAGGAGTGAAGGCACAAAGTAGGCGGGGTTCTGTGAGCTTGAGGTGCTTGTACTTGTTTCGCCATCTGTGTCAATGCTGCACTGCAGGACCAGGTCAAATTGTTCCATCATCTTCAGCAGCTCTCCTTTGTGAGAGATAAGATCACAGTTGAGTTCTTCTTGTTTCTTCTCCCACACATCAGTCACAAGGCTGTCTTCTAACATACCTGTTGTCTCCAGCAACCTCCACTTCTCTTTCACTTCAGGATCCCGAAACTGGGGGATGGTGATGATGGTCTTCTGGACGTCCACAAACCACTGCGGGTCCAGGACCACAAAGTTGCGGAGTTCTGGGCTGTTGAAGAATAGGATGTCTCCACACAGATGGAAGAACGTCAGGATGGTGGCAGCGTTTTCTTCTGGAGTGACTCCTTCAGGTAGATCAGAGCTGTCGGTAGCTGCCATCGCCTCCTGGAGGCTGCAGTACTTCCTGCCCTGCTTCTCCATTGCCATGAGTGTGGACTTCAGCTCCAGCCATCTGATTGGGATTCTCCTGCCCATGTGGTTTTGCTGTTGGGCAATCTTGAAGATGCAATCCCTCAGCTGTGACATCTCAGGATCTTCAGGATCACGCTTGGTGTTGTCAATGGCAAAGTACCTGTCATGCACATGACTGTCAATGGCCTTCCCTCTGAAACGCTCCTTGAGGTTGGAGAAGATCTCATCAATCTGTGCCTGGATTTATAACAAAAAACAAATTCTAAATTTTGAAGAGAACGTATAGAGAAAGTGGCATTGAGTAAACTTGTACCTTATAATAAACAGTTGCGATCATTGAAATTGATCTTATCACTATGTTACATGACTTGTATGACATTGTACATTCTACATGAAAACATGTCAGTCAATATTGAAACAAACCTGCTCTACTTGGTCTTTATGTGTACCAACCACAATCACAGTGGGCCCTTTGTGTTTTTTCACATCAAGTTCCTCATCATTCAACAGGGTCCTCTTGTTTGGTCCAGTGTGCACTTGGATGGACTCCAGATGGTAGTCAACGATGTCTATGAAGAAATAATTATCATAGTTATCACAGATTGTTATAAAGTCCTTTTTGATAATAACTTGACATTACCTGTATTTTTACCTGAGTGTTAATTTATGTAACAAAGCAAAACTGAGAATGTTTCAGCTATTTTGATTGCAAAACAATTTTACCATCATGGATCCACAATATCTTATTAGTCCTACCTCCTTCTGTCCTGAGTTGAAGTGCTTCTGCACAGCTGCCAGGCCATGGCTCAAGTGGGGTGTCGAGAGGCTTCTCAAGATTCAGGGTGACAATGTAGATGGCATAGTGACTGTAGAAGACATGGTGGCTGCTGTAGTACACATCGTGGCCTGCATAGTCCCAGACTGAAATGGCTGGATGTTCCTTCGATCCAACGACATTGGACAGGTCATCTTTGCCAAGAACAATCTGGGTGGCACGTTTGTATTCCTCTGGCTGGGTAGCTGCTTGTCTTATGCTAGTACTAAGATGTTGGCTAGCAGAAGGTTGTGATGATGTACCCAAGACAGGCTCTCTTGATTCGACTATAAAAAAAAAGACAAAATGCAAGTTAAAAGCAAATTATACAGTACTAGTATGCCAGATAAGATCAACTGGCAAAATTCATAGGAATGGTAGCATTGCCAAAACACCAGCATCAAATTTTCATTATAATGATAGTAGTCACCTTGACTTATACTGTAACAATAAGTACTTATCATCATCAAGACTATTATCTAATTACCATGTAACATTTCTGTTTGACAATAGATGCTCTATAGTATTTGTCATGCACAGGTGACAACAAAATCATGTGGCTGTTTGAATTGATTTCATATGTAAGAAAGATGCAAAATGTAGAAAGGCCAGTTCATCAATGATAGTATTATTAATTGACTTTTAGTGTAATAATACAAAATGCAGGCAGATATCCAATATTGACTCCATTATCATATAGCCAGGCGCCAGGGACCAATCAGAAGGCCCCGTTCCACGTTGGTTATGACGCCGTAACACATAGATTCCCGCCAGCCCTCATAAAACCACCTTGTTTGCTTCGCTCACTAGGTGGTTCTATTCGGAGGTGATAGCAAAGGACCAGGCGTTATGACACCATATACACCTCGGGGCGGGTCATTAACCCTTAATCAATTTATACCTCTGCTTGCAAGAGGGTCAGATGTGTCTCCATCTGCCATCCTGGATACGCTTTGTTCTTGTTTCTCCTCTTCTTTCATCTTTTTCATTTCCATTGCAGCAGCATGAACAAACTCACTGTCCTTCATCCCTATAAACAGAACACCCAATTAAGGAGAGAGTGCTACCATCATCAGTTTCTGCAAAGATGTAAGGATGCCTACATACAATGTAATACAGCATGGTTCAAGGATCCTGAATCACCATGAAGATGAAAATCATTGCTAGTGCATTTCTTATCACTTCCACTCCACCAGTACACCTTTCATAGCTGTTGCATGATGCATGTTGCATGATCTAAGCAATTGTAACTTTACCCAGTACTTTTGCAATTTCTCAAGACATGTAGCTAATATACTGTTTCATAATCTTGTGTATTTTTGCTTTTTGTGCACTCTTCCTCTTGTGTCATTTCTGCTTCCCTGCATCATTTTAGTGGAAGAACATCATGCATAACTTGGGTCTTTATTAGGTGCATTTAGAAAAAAAAATTATGTACCTTTGGTGATTTTCCATCCTTCTTTCCCAGTCATGAGACATGAAGTGATCACAATTCCATCAGTGCTCTCCTCATCTTCATGGAACTCTAGTTTAAGCAAGCTTTTCTTTAAGCTGCTTTTACCATTTCCATGTTGTCCTACCAGTAACAGTCTGGTGTAGAAGACTTGGGTGGTGCCTTTTTTACAGGCCTGCTCATATAGGACTCTCATCTCTGGACCTCCCATCTCTACTTCAACTGGTACTGGTGATGCTGAATCAAAATAGTTTAAAAATGTATTAAATTTCAAGAAGTACTCACCTAAATCAAGTCATCATGGGCGTTACCTTACATGTACATGCATGTATACTTGTCTAGTATATTTAACTGATAACTAAAAAGATTGATATAGAAAATGACATCCAGTTAGCTTTTCTGATGACCTATCGAGGACACAACAACATGTGTAACATGATCACACAGGAGGGTTTAACTTCAGTTGTTAAAGTTACAGGAAGAGCTGGCTAGAAAAAATCAAATAGTGGACGTCTCTCTTATTAGTTTCAAGGAACTGCTAGCAGCTGCATCACAGAAGAACCAGGATGCAAATCTCCCTCTTCATGTCTATCTTGTCCCCCAAACAATCAGGAGGTCTATGGATTAGCAACTGAGTAAGTGATTAGGGAGTAAAAGTTGTTTTCATCAAATATGGTGAGCCTGGCCTCTTCATTAAATAGCTTCAAAAAAATTATAGTTCATGAAAACTTCAAGTTCTGGCCTGTGTGAAAATCAACTCGCCCCGAACGGTTCGGACCGGTCCGAGGGCAGTCCACACGGTCCGCCTACGTGAAAGCCGTCCGGCCCGCGAGGCTGCCGGTCCGAGCGCCGGGCGGTGAACCGTCATTAAGTGGTTCAGCACGTTCGGCAGTTCAGGACTGCCGGACGCTTCGGGCGCCGTAAAACACTTAGAAAAAATTGCCGCCGCCCGGCCAAATTTTGTCTAAGTCCCTAAATTGTATGAAGCCGTGCGACAGCGCCTCCTTCCGTACACTAAGCGCAGCGACCAGAAGAGCGATAAAGTCCGTAGGTGAGACTATTAGACATTGTTAGAGGCATGCATTACGTCCATTATTGCGGGGCAGCAGCCAGAGCGGGCGAACACTAATAGTAATAGCGTTGCACTATCGCCTGAACAATACTATGAAAATAAAATTTAAAAAAAATGAGATTTTTCTACCTTCACATCTACAACTTTTCTTCTATATTTATATTTTGGCCGCGACTAATGAATGGGTGACGTGTTTTCTTGTTCATATTCGTTCATTAATTTATATAGTCACCACGCACGGCTATCTGAAGTGAAGAGTAGAGTATAATACGATACTCAATATAGAGTAGCAAAACGAACTGATGGGCCTTCTACAAGTTCCAGTAAAGTTTACATACACTTATAAAATGCTGTTCAATTTTCAATTTCCAGCTTACACTGTGTTGAGTCACCCTTTGAAGAATCTGCTCCGCTACTCAGTGCAGTTTTTCTGCATATGCGAGCGTTGCTCGGAAAGCCGACTGTCCCGTGCGCGAGATGATTTTGGCAAATACGGCCATCCCAGTTCCAGGCCGCACCCGCGGAAATAAACAGCGGGTTGATTGACATCCCGCCTGTGAGGCGCACGTGAGCGGCGCCCTGGTGGTCTTCCCGCCACACATTGGCTGTTGCCATGGCGCCATGCTGGCGGCAGCCGTTTGATTTGTACAGTGCGAGACAATCTATTTACTGGCGAGCCAATCGCTACGATTTGTACGAAATGAGCCGGAGACGTCGATTTTCACTGCACATAATGAGCCACATGATTGGTTGTAAGAAACTGAAACTGAAACCCTATGCCCCACTATCAAGTTTCTTGGAAATTCATCCGAATATGCCGAGCCAAAACACGCTTTTCAACCACGACCCCCCTGGTCGTCAATAAGAACTTTTAAACATTCGTAGAAATGTGACAAACGGGAAATTTTACGATAAATTTAAGTGATTCAGACAATGCCAAAATTCTCGCAGTTACATTGGCACATTTTGTGACGTAATTTAGGTTGTGGGCCCTGTCCGAGTTTTATGGACGGGAAAATACGTCTGGGAGAACTGCGACAAATGCCTGTTTATGGTCCCGCCGGGCGGTCTAATGAAGTCGGCCTGCTCTGACTTGCAGCGGAGTTTGGATTGTCCATCACGCCCATGCGGCGTTGAGTGCACGGATCACACCTACATCATGTTTACCCTCTCGACGTACCAGTCTTTCCATCGCATCTCGTACACCAATGCCGTGCATGCAGCATATAAAATCTTTGTTGACACGACAAAAGTAAAGCGACTTTCGTCAGGTCTATAACTTAACATACATATGAATATCTATAGGAACATAATGAATACATGTAAGTTTTTGTTACGAAATCTGTTCTTATGAAGAATGAATATGTTTTAGTCCTGTTTCTGTTTGTCTCTTTATTTTTCTCTAGCGGTAAATGAGAAAAACGTAACAGCAGATACCTTGTCGATAGTCACGCAGTGGCATGGCGAATTACAATTCGGCACTCCGTATTTCGTTTCTAACTCACACGAACGCTACATTCTCCACTCTGCTGCACTGTTTGATTTGTTAACTACATTGCCCGCGCCTATAGAACCGTTGTCTTCCAAACACAGTGCAGCAAAGTACTATAAGAAGAATAAAAGACAATACTATTGTAGGTCACCCTGGCACAAGTTTTCACCGGTGCACCACACACCCCGGGATTGATCATGCTTGCACGGCGTTAAAACGGGCGGAGAAAAGTTACAGATCTCTAGACCACCATTGTTCTCTGTAGAACTAATCTTTCTACCCTAGGATTAAATAATTGTCCCTGGCGCTTTACAAACAGGACGACATTGAGTAGCTCTACGTTTCCAGTGACTCATGGTACCAAGCGTCCAAATGTGCAATGATACGGGAGACAATGTTGAAAACGTATTTAGTATCTTTATTACCTTTCATGACGTCCGGCATTACCTCGCCTTGTGGACAATACCTAACATGATTTGTGAAGTGCAATATTTTAAATGTTTCTCACTTTCTAAAATTTCCACCACCGTTTGGAGTCAAAGCGCAGGCTTTGGCCGAAGAGGAACTTTTTTGTGAGTCGTACCAGTTGGAGCACCTGTTGGACGACCTGACTACCGGTAACTTTGCAGCGAGACTTCAATCGAGTTTTGGTCCTCTGAATTATCTAAAACTTGTTGATTTTGACCAGTAATATTCCCCTTGACATTATATGAAGAAAGTGGGACTAAAAACAAGTGCAGTGCTGTGTCACGCTGGAGTACAGTATCCAAAACAGGGCACGGGTAACGGTTAGCCGAACATCTAACGCCACCATTTTACATATATAATCAATTCCGCAATGACTCATTTTCTTGTTAGAAGGGTTAGAACTACTTTATCATATTGACCTGTAATTAGCTTGAGGAGCACAAATGTACAATAAATTCGAAAATATATTACTCGTTAGTCGAAGCGACGACCGGATAAAGAAACGCCGTGGATGGCTGCATCCACGTTACACTTACAGAAGGAGAGACAATTCACTACCCGTGCGTCGCAAATCATTCAGTAGTGATAGGGGTTGGGGATGGTGACGCACAATCTACGGGTCCGTGGCAATTGTTCCCCAGAGAAATTTGGACGCTTCATCCTTCGTAAGGCCATGTTGATTTGATTATATGGATGACATCCGCGCTCGCACCAATTTTCGGCCATTTCCAAAAAAAAAAAAAAGTTTTGGACCACATAGTAAATTGTGCAAAGCAGCTGTAAAATGAGCACAAATATTCCGTAGATTGAAAAAAAAAATGTCAGAAAATCGATAACTGATGCCATAGAATGCCAAAATAAATCTCAAAAGTCAAAGAATAAGATGTGAAAGGACAGAAAAAAAAAGTATTTTTGGTAGGGGTTTGTACATGTACCAGTAAATTCAGGATAGGTCCCGGTTCAGGTCCAGAGGATCATTTCCAGGTGGACGTGAACCTGGACCTGATTGTTTATTTCAGGTCTGTTTATTTCAGATTGGTCCAAGAAGAAAAAAAATGTTTTGCACCCGTATGATGTACTGGTCGCAACATCTAACGTTAACTGTTGGTATACCATACTATGTGTTTGTAGTCCTATGTTCAACCTTCCTGGCCACATTGATTTCATACTGAAGCCAACTTTTTTTTTTGGCCAAACTTTTTTTTTATTCGCTCGCTCGCATCAATTTTGGAGTTCCCAGAGGATGTCATCCATATAATCAAATCAACATGGCCTAATATGAAATGAGAACTGTCCTGGATCGGGCCAGGGACAGGCGGATCTCAGGACACGCCACAGTGCCTCCCGAACCGTTCTGAACGTTCGGACCGGCTATTAATTATTGTCAGCAGGGTGTCAAGCTTGAAAGATACTCCTGTCTGCCCCTGGGGATAACATGTGATTAAACTAACTGCATTGCGCGTGCGACGCGGTCATTTCAAATTGAAAATTCATCAGTAAACCGTTTCCTGATGTCCTGTATTATTTTTCCGCTTTTTAGCCCTATACTAAGGCTAAATGTACAGACTATCATGGATAAGTTGGAAGAGGTGTCGCGTGAGGGGGTTTGTACGTTGTCGTTTCGGGTCAGGATGCATCAAACTGCCATGGAGAGATGGAGAGATGGAAAAGGACTAACAACACAAACAATTGTGACTGGAATTGTGTTCTGGTGCCGATCCAACCGATACGAATGGAATGGAATACAAACATCCCTTCTTGTTCAAGGCTGAACTGGTAAGAAACTGTTTTATATCGTTTAGCAGTGTTACCAAGTGTGTTGGATGCGAAATAATCAACAACACAGTCTCCTAGCTAACTGTAGCATCCATGTATTTTTTCCGCACGGACTCCTGGGGGGCTGTATTATGCACATGTTTTAGCGCCCATTTTCGTGGAAACACATTGGTATGACGTAATTTTCACTTGTTGCATCAAAGAGGAAGTCATGTTACCACGTACCGTTGCAAATTATATCATAATGATGTGATTATGATCGTCTTACAATTTCCACATACACCACTGATCGGAGGTAATTTTACATTTTGTAAATCCATGACGAAGGTTATGAAGTTGTTTCCTCAAATGGGTTTGATAAAACCTCACTGCATGGTTGGGCCATGGGGGCAACGTTAACGTTCTTGGTCGGACATGTCGGAGCTAGGCGGATCTCTGGACACGCCACAGTGAATCCCGAACCGTCTGAACCGTTCGGACGGGCTATCGGGATTATTGTCAGCAGGGAGTCCTTTAGAGACTGTCCTGTCTGTCAAGGGTGATAAAATTGTGAAATTCCAACGAAGTTGTTTTTCTCTGTGTTTCAGTAGCGTATCTTGGTTGTGTACAGTGTACACGTACAATGTTGTACTAAACGCACAGAACAAAGACTAAACTGTGGACTAAGCGTAGTCTGAATTAGGCCAGGTGTCCATGTCCATGCTTCATATAGAGTAGAGAGAGAGTAGAGTACAACTACAACTAAAAAATATTAATATCAACGTTCCATAAAATTACTTCTACTCACCATGGCATAACTTCCTCCTTCTTCCCAAAGGACGTTATATCGAGTGGAATTTCCCCGACAACAATCCTCCCCGTTTAATATGGTTCCTCCTTACCAACTTTTCAAAAAGCGTTTATTCACTTGTGCATGCCGCAAGTAAAGATTTCGCCTGCTATTCGCACATGTGCCTTTGACGGGCATGAAAATCTATCAAGGTTTACGATGTGAAAGTTGAAACGTCTACGTAGGTTAACAATAATCCTCTAGGGTGATGTCTTTTAATCTCTACTCATTCAATCAACATTGTACAATAACACTCGTGGTACTTCTGAAGCCTTCTGAATATCGTTGATTTTACAAAAGTTAATGAAATCACATGCACAATAACTATACACTAGAGACAAGCAGATTTTACATCCTATTTGCTTCGCTGAATAATCTAGTAGATTCTAAACTTCTAGTACGGCCGAAGCTCAAAGGTGCGGCCGGACGTGGTGATTT
Organism: Branchiostoma floridae; assembly: GCF_000003815.2. NCBI lineage: Eukaryota > Metazoa > Chordata > Leptocardii > Amphioxiformes > Branchiostomatidae > Branchiostoma > Branchiostoma floridae. The sequence goes on from NC_049997.1 coordinate 16,658,464, forward strand.
TGCCACCCCTCCAGAAATTGGAGACCCATTGTAATGTGACATTTTGATTCCCGCCCTACGAATCGGTCTGGTAGGCGGCTGTCCCCAGAGACCATTTCTGCTGGGATTAGGAAGGAAAGCTTTACGGGAACACCGACCAGTCTTGTCAAAAGTCGCTTGTGCGCAAAAGTCAATTTACTGACGAAAGATTCCGATAATAACTGTGCAGACGTTTTATAATACAGACAGCATGGCACCCAGTGTAGAGGGTTGCTAATATTTTGTCGGTTGCCACGCAATGATGGACAGCGGCACGCCTCTATCTAAAGTTTCGCACGGTGTGGGTGTGGCCTAGCCACTGGCTCGTAAATTGATATCTGGATCGTATTTTCCCGTCTTTGAATAACTTGCTCGTGAAAAAAGGCAAGAAACACAAAGGAAATGGGTATAATGACGACATCATTCTTATTGGTATTCCTGCCAATGGATGTGCAAACTGTGCCAAAAATCAACATGTGGAACGTAAAATAAACAACAAACAATGAGTTATAGACAAGTGCGCACGTGTCGGGCGGCTGTCCCAAAGGACCGAGAGGCTTCAATCAAGTGTGGGAGAGTTCAACTCACGTATGGGGGCCAGCACCTATATCAAAACTAGTCTTATTTTAGACACCTAGAATAATCTTTTGTGGCACTAGATTTACATATACTGTATTACCATTCAATATTTAGATACAACTTTCTTTCAACAAAATACAATGAATTTCAACACACACCAACAAAATGTTTGGCTTCTTCATAGGATCGACTTCTTCAGTTCTTGTTTACGTTTGAAATGGGGTCAATGAACCCTCGCTGCCGCTGGGTGCGTAACGTGCCTAGCGTTGGCATGAATATATTAGGGCATTCAATGATGTTTATAAATGAATCTTCCAGATTATGGACTTGAATGTATATCATATATCAGTGATAGTGTCTCCACCACATGTTTGGTAACCATGCTTCAGTCGGAAAGACATCAGAAATCCAACTTACGCTTTGTACATGGTTTGTGCGGGCGATCAAATGTTTCCTGGGACTCCGCACGCACATAACGTCAAAGTGAGGGCACATGTGATTTACATTGACTGTCTTGCGGCTGGTGTCATTCTGTAACTTCAAGCCGTCGTTGATATTATGTCTATAGGAGCGCTGGCGGCAGAGGGCTGAATTGCATTCAAATTCTTTCTATTTTGTAACGGCAGTCCGGCGGTTCAGACCGTCCGTACTATTTGGGCAGCGATTTCCACCTCACAACAGCTCGATTTTACGCATTCCACGGGTGTTTGGGAGGTACAGTTTCCTTGTAAATTGGTGGTTCGCGGTAGTCCGCAGACGTCCGAACCGGCGCCCCGCGGTGCTCTGCACGCCCCCAGACGGTTTAGATCGCTTTGTTGCTATGGAAACCGCCAGTTCGGCCGTCCGGCCCGGGCGGAGCCGTACGGGTTCGAACCGTTCGAACGGCCCGTTCCAGGCCGCCGCCCGAAAGCGTTCCAACCATGCCGTCCGGGACGTAGTCCGGACTAGTCCAAGCGGCCAATCTGGACCATTTTTGGCCGTCCGAACCGTTCTGCGAACTGTCGAGCGTCCGTCCGGTCCGACCAACCCTAATGGTTTTATGTTAAACTTTGTGGTTTTCGTGTTGCCAATTCACCACAAACTTAAAACCACCATGGAACAAAGTTTCACATTCTTCCATGGCAGTAAGAAACTACATTATAATGGTGCTACCGTGAACTTCAAACCACCACGAACAGTCCTTTTTCCCACTAATGCGAAATTATAAATCCTGGCGAACTTAAATGCATTAACAGTAATTTTCAAAGTTATTCCATGCGATCTGATTCTGAAGTCTTACCTTGTTTTGTTCTTTTAACTTGATCACTACTGTTGAGCTCACTATGCTGGCGCTTTCTGCTTGCCGGCCCATATTCTGCAAATGGAATAAAGTACAGGCACAAGGCTTTATTCAATTTGTATACACAATGAGCTAAAATTGACAAAAAGCTACATTGTATCTACCGACAAAAACTCATAACACAGCATGTCCAGAACACTAGATTAAAAGAAAACAGATTTAAGTTATCCTACAGTTCCAAGGAAGCCCCAAATCAAAAATCTGATTCTGAATCAACAGTTTTTTTTATACATACATGTAGGTCTGACTTACAACCAAATTTCATGACAATCCCACCAATAGAATCATTCTGTTCACCTAGCCTGGGTACCATCCGTATAGTAAACTCCGCAAAAAGTTTGGAATACCACCACAGGTTAGTGCCAAGGTTAAATTAAAGCTGTGCAGGTGTTTATGATGTCTACCTGCACCTGTCCATGTAGTGGGTTTACATGTTACAATGTTTCATGATGTGGACTTTTACTAGCTGCATTTACATGAATTCTATAGTGACTGTCATGAATATCTTAATTCTCATCATTCAAATTTAAAGAATTATCTAGAGATAATCGGAACAAAATATCAGACTTACCAGTAATTATGCTGACCTCAACCTCCTTTCTAGTAGCAGTATCCCTCAATGGTAGGCAAACTGGGCAGTCACTTCTTGTACAGTTTTTCCAATGAGAGATGATTTGTCTGGATGATGCGCAATGTGCCACTATAGAAGAGAATAATTATGCTGAATACTGTAAATGCATTTAATTTCGCGGTAGGGGGAAAAAGGACTTTTCGCGGTGGATTTAATTTCGTGGTAGCACCATGCAATATAGTATCTTATTTAATTATGCCCTGGAAAAATGTTCGCGGTGGTTTTAAATTCGCGGTGAAATGGCCAATGCGAAAACCGCGAACATAAATCCACCGCGAACATTTCTGCATTTACAGTAAATGGCTAAAACTATTATTTTTTCTTAATGAAAAAGAAGACAACAATATCTAAGAGTCATGTGCAGCAGTGAAAAAGGCCGCACTTTAGCAGTGCACGAAATACCCACTTGCAACCACATTTTGCTTGGCACAACCTACGAATTTCAAACCCTAGGGGTTTCACAATGCGTAACCTAAAATTTTGCAGTTGAAACACCCCTTTTCCCCCACCTACATTTGTACATGAAGTAGTGAGATAGGAAGACTGTTACTGGAAGAAAAGATAATGGATAAGTAGCTGATTTGAAGAAAGTTATAACTACAATGGAAGTGGGGCAACCTGAAATGTTGATAGCACAACCTGGCTTTTGATGCCTGGGCAATCTGACTGAAAAAAAGGATTTCGGGCATTGCTTTACTCGACTTTTATCAAAAGTACATGCCCTCATTTGAAGGAAAGAAGCACATTTAAATTTGGCTAATATTACTGGCCTGTACAATATTACATACTGCCCATAGTGAATTTTGAAATACTCCTAAAAAGTCCTATTCACCATTTCATATCTGAGCAGTTGTAATGTTGACTGCCTTCACCACACAATTTAACTAATTGCACTGTGTTTCTACTGTACTACAAAATTGTTTTAATACGAATTTGAAATACCATATACTTTCTCCTCCTACCAAAAATGATAAAATTTACAGTACCTTGGCAGCTCCTCCCTGCCTGACACTCTCTCATGTGAGTCAGGACATTCTTCATGGTCTGACAGTGGGGGAATTGGCAGGTCCGCACTTCGCCATTCACAGCTGACTGTTCCCGTCGCTGGCACTTGTGGGCGTGCATAAGGAGAACCAGTTGATGCTGAATGAGCTTGCGTTTCTCTGGGTCTGCTATTGGTGCTGTCACAACTTGTGGTGCCCCTTGTGCAGGGGCCTGTAGTTGGGGGAAAATGTACATAAAAAAGGTCTGTCAGACAGTGTAGAATACGACTTGCTGTGTACGCATCACCCAAGAAATCAGCTCGGCACAGCAGGTAGGGTTGCCCGACAGTCAAAGGCTGGAGAATGATCTGACCCGTGGGGGGACTGGGACCAAGGGTAATGCAGAATACAACATGTTTTATTTTATTTATGTCATACCATCCTGATAAAACACAAGTTTAAAACATATCCCTCATGTGTATATACATGTATTGATTCACCCCGCACACCCGCTCATAGCTAATTGCATCCAGCTGACTTGCTATCAACGAGGACCACTGTATTAATAACTAAACTTGTCAAAAAGGGGTGTAAATATTTTTTTTAAATGAACCACAAAACAGCAGCAAACGTCTAATGTGCGCACAATGACTCACATATTCTAACATGCATTGGCATAATACCGGTCATAACCCTTATACCGGTCGATTAAAAATAGTGGAACTTAAAGAGATCTACACATGCAACAATAGTTATTTCTGAGGTATGCACACTTCAGACATCTAGGTGTCCAGTACATAATTTACAAAGCATTGATAACAATGCATTCGAAGACAACAAGGCCAAAAGTTTTCAGGTCATTTTCGGGGCAGGCGAGCTCGTCGTGGGACAAACACACTGTCACGTTCATCGCCAGATTTGTAGATAATAATCACATGTGCTCACGGCACAAGACGAGCATGATTCAACAGCAATCTTGAATTTCTTTTGGTGACCTACAACTTGTGTAAAAGTGTGAGGAACCGTTGCATAATAGCCCGGATCTACGGCTGAATGGGTCAAATTGAACGTACGCCGCCATTTTCCCGCCATTTTTAATGCTACGGCCAGCAGTAAAGTTTTACGTCATAGCGGTTGTGACGGACCAAAATTAAATGAAAATTCTTGTCAGTATACCGTACGCCCATTTTTTTATGACTTTTTGTATGCTCATGCAGATTTTTGTTTTGTGCAACTACTAACAGGAAAGAAAGGAACAACAGAGGATGAATAAAGGTACATAGCGGCAGTTAATTGTGCCGTGTTTCGTTCGACCGGTATAGTGCACCCCCTTCCAACCACGCGCCCGTTCTCCGTGCAATTCCGCGGTGTGTTCCAATTACGATATTATGTTTTTAGCAGGACCAGAGAGACAAAATAATTTACACAGAAGAAGTGGCAAAGGTAAGCTGTAACAGCAACATGTAACTGGAGAAAATGATGCGTTGATCATTTGCCAAATTAGCATTGCTTGAGAAATTGCAGTAAACCGACCGGTATTATGCCAATGGATGTTATCCCCTTAGCAAAGGAAATCGCAATCCATCCAGAGGTTCTAAAGATATCGGTCAGGAATCACAAAGATCCCTACCAGAATCAATACCTGCTTTTTTCAAGCAGGTAAAAATGCAATAGAAGTTGAGAAAATTTGGTGTCCTAGAACAGAAAATTGTAACAGCAATTCCACAGTCCAAATCCAACATTCATATTTTCAACCACGCCGCACTCAGCACACAGGGAGCACGTTCAATTTACCAACGTCATAGTGGCCAAGGTATGACATAACATCAATTATCATATAGGCAGGCAAGGTTGACCAATCAGAAGGCCCCATTTCATATTGGTTTTGATGCCTTATGTGTAGCACATAGAAATTCATTAAACACTTATGAAATTCTAGGTGTTTAACAGAAATGTATCATCAATAAGGCACCAAAACCAATTAGAAGAATAGTTCGCAGAACATTGACCAATCAGAATTAAACCAACCCAGCAGGGAAGAATTATCATATCCAACAGGAAGGAATAATAAGATCACCAATATAACTTACAATAAAGAAAGATTTGACATGCCAAGAATGTTATTGTTGAAAGTTTGGTTTCAAAATGAAATCTGTAATCCTAAATTTTCAAATGCATTTCTCAGAAATTCCACAACTTGAATTTAACAAGTATAGGGTCTATGCATAATAGTACAGGAATGTGTATGTCTCATACTGGTTAGTTTTGATATGCTATATGATAATAATATAATTTAATATTAAAGGAAGTGGTTACGACTGTTCTTACCTCCATTTGTCCACCTGAGTTAATAGCTGGTGTTCCCATGTTGAGGATCACCTACAGCACTGAGTGTCCAGACATGAACTTTTCCTATTCCATATGCAAAATTGGTGGTCAAGGTGGTGGTTAGGATTAAAAAAAAAACTCACAATATATAGATATAACGGGTTTACGGAAAAGGCTGGGCTGTCTACCTGGGCTGTCTACCTGGGCTGTCTAGCTGGGCTGGCTATCACGTCAGGCTACTTGGACCTACGAAAGCCCATTGGGACAAAAGCTGTTTTAGCAGTAGGGGTTGTA